>NW_027453836.1:0-287033 GCF_040206685.1 Ascaphus truei
ATTATAGGCGTATGTAACCGTTACAGATAATATATATTATAGGCGTATGTAACAGTTACAGATAATATATATTATAGGCGTATGTAACAGTTACAGGTAATATATATTATAGGCGTGTGTAACAGTTACAGATAATATATATTATAGGCGTATGTAACAGTTACAGATAATATATATTATAGGCGTATGTAACAGTTACAGATAATATATATTATAGGCGTGTGTAACAGTTACAGATAATATAGATTATAGGCGTATGTAACAGTTACAGATAATATATATTATAGGCGTGTGTAACAGTTACAGGTAATATATATTATAGGCATATGTAACAGTTACAGGTAATATATATTATAGGCGTGTGTAACAGTTACAGATAATATAGATTATAGGCGTATGTAACAGTTACAGATAATATATATTATAGGCGTGTGTAACAGTTACAGATAATATATATTATAGGCGTATGTAACAGTTACAGATAATATATATTATAGGCGTGTGTAACAGTTACAGGTAATATATATTATAGGCGTGTGTAACAGTTACAGATAATATAGATTATAGGCGTATGTAACAGTTACAGATAATATATATTATAGGCGTGTGTAACAGTTACAGATAATATATATTATAGGCGTATGTAACAGTTACAGATAATATATATTATAGGCGTGTGTAACAGTTACAGGTAATATATATTATAGGCGTGTGTAACAGTTACAGATAATATAGATTATAGGCGTATGTAACAGTTACAGATAATATATATTATAGGCGTGTGTAACAGTTACAGATAATATATATTATAGGCGTATGTAACAGTTACAGATAATATATATTATAGGCGTGTGTAACAGTTACAGGTAATATATATTATAGGCGTGTGTAACAGTTACAGATAATATAGATTATAGGCGTATGTAACAGTTACAGATAATATAGATTATAGGCGTATGTAACAGTTACAGATAATATATATTATAGGCGTGTGTAACAGTTACAGATAATATATATTATAGGCGTATGTAACAGTTACAGATAATATATATTATAGGCGTGTGTAACAGTTACAGGTAATATATATTATAGGCGTGTGTAACAGTTACAGATAATATAGATTATAGGCGTATGTAACAGTTACAGATAATATATATTATGGGCGTATGTAACAGTTACAGATAATATATATTATAGGCGTGTGTAACAGTTACAGATAATATATATTATAGGCCTATGTAACAGTTACAGGTAATATATATTATAGGCGTGTGTAACAGTTACAGATAATATATATTATAGGCGTGTGTAACAGTTACAGATAATATATATTATAGGCGTATGTAACAGTTACAGATAATATATATTATAGGCGTGTGTAAAACAGTTACAGATAATATATATTATAGGCGTTTGTAACAGTTACAGATAATATATATTATAGGCGTATGTAACAGTTACAGATAATATATATTATAGGCGTATGTAACAGTTACAGATAATATATATTATAGTCGTATGTAACAGTTACAGATAATATATATTATAGGCGTATGTAACAGTTACAGATAATATATATTATAGGCGTGTGTAAAACAGTTACAGATAATATATATTATAGGCGTATGTAACAGTTACAGATAATATATATTATAGTCGTATGTAACAGTTACAGATAATATATATTATAGGCGTGTGTAACAGTTACAGATAATATATATTATAGGCGTATGTAACAGTTACAGATAATATATATTATAGGCGTGTGTAAAACAGTTACAGATAATATATATTATAGGCGTATGTAACAGTTACAGATAATATATATTATAGTCGTATGTAACAGTTACAGATAATATATATTATAGGCGTATGTAACAGTTACAGATAATATATATTATACTGTAGGCGTATGTAACAGTTACAGATAATATATATTATAGGCGTATGTAACAGTTACAGATAATATATATTATAGGCGTATGTAACAGTTACAGATAATATACATTATAGGCGTATGTAACAGTTACAGGTAATATATATTATAGGCGTATGTAACAGTTACAGATAATATATATTATAGGCGTATGTAACAGTTACAGATAATATATATTATAGTCGTATGTAACAGTTACAGATAATATATATTATAGGCGTATGTAACCGTTACAGATAATATATATTATAGGCGTATGTAACAGTTACAGATAATATATATTATAGGCGTATGTAACAGTTACAGATAATATATATTATAGGCGTATGTAACAGTTACAGATAATATATATTATAGGCGTATGTAACAGTTACAGATAATATATATTATAGGCGTATGTAACAGTTACAGATAATATATACTGTATTATAGGCGTATGTAACAGTTACAGATAATATATATTATAGGCGTGTGTAACAGTTAGAGATAATATATATTACTAGCTGAGAGCCCCGGCGTTGCCCGGGATGTTTGTGGTGTGGGTGTGGCATTTGGGTGGGGAGTGGTCCACGCGGCCCATGTGCGGTGGTAGTGCTGCTGTGGCTGTACTGATGGTGATTGTATTGGTGTGCTGATTTGGGAGGGTTTGGTGCTGATGTGGGGGTGCGGATGTGGGTGTGCCGATGGGGGAGGTGCAAAGGTGGCGATGTGTGGGTGCTGATGGTGTTGATGGGGGCTGGGAATGGTGGGGAGCCGAGAATGCCAGTGTGCTGGGGGGGCATGGGATACCGGTGTGCTGATGTGGTGGTGCTGGGGTGTGTGTGTGTATACATGTTTGTGTGTATACATTGTATGTGTGTGTGTGTATACATGTGTGTGTGTGTGTATGTGTACGTGTGTGTGTATACACGTGTGTGTGTATGTGTATACACATGTGTGTATACACGTGTGTGTGTATACACGTATGTGTGTGTATACACATGTGTGTGTGTATACACGTGTGTGTATACACGTGTGTGTGTGTATATACGTGTGTGTGTATACACGTGTGTGTGTATACACGTGTGTGTATACACATGTGTGTGTGTATACATTGTGTGTATGTATATATTGTGTGTGTGTATACGTGTGTGTGTATACACATGTGTGTATACATGTTTGTGTGTGTATACATGTTTGTGTGTATACATTGTATGTGTGTGTGTGTATAAGTGTGTGTGTGTGTGTGTGTGTGTATACATGTGTGTGTGTGTTAATACATGTGTATGTGTGTATACATGTGTGTGTGTGTGTATACATGTGTGTGTATATACATGTGTGTGTATATACATGTGTGTGTATATACATGTGTGTGTATACACGTGTGTGTGTACACATGTGTGTGTGTACACATGTGTGTGTATACACATGTGTGTGTGTATACACATGTGTGTGTGTATACACATGTGTGTGTGTGTATACACATGTGTGTGTGTGTATACACATGTGTGTGTATACACATGTGTGTGTATACATGTGTGTGTGTGTATACATGTGTGTGTATACATGTGTGTGTGTGTATACATTATGTGTATGTATACCTGTGTGTATACGTGTGTGAGTGTATACGTGTGTGTGTATGTGTACATGTGTGTGTGTGTATGTCTCCATGTGTGTGTGTGTATGTCTCCATGTGTGTGTGTGTATGTCTCCATGTGTGTGTGTGTATGTCTCCATGTGTGTGTGTACGTGTACATGTGTGTGAGTATACGTGTACATGTGTTTGTGTGTGTGTGTGTACGTGTCTACATGTACATGTGTGTGTGTGTGTGTGTGTGTACGTGTACATGTGTGTGTGTGTGTGTGTACGTGTCTACGTGTACATGTGTGTGTGTGTCTACGTGTACATGTGTGTGTGTGTCTACGTGTACGTGTGTGTGTGTCTACGTGCTTGTGTGTGTGTGTACGTGTGTGTGTGTGTGTGTACGTGTGTGTGTGTGTACGTGTGTGTGTGTACGTGTGTGTGTACGTGTGTGTGTCTACGTGTGTGTGTTTGTGTCTACGTGTGTGTGTGTTTGTGTATACGTGTGTGTGTGTATACGTGTGTGTGTGTGTATACGTGTGTGTGTGTGTCTACGTCTGTGTGTGTGTGTGTGTCTACGTGTGTGTGTGTCTGTGTCCCTGTGTGTCCTTTGGCCCGTGACTCCGCCTCAGGGAAGGGGGGGGGTGGGGGGGGAAGGGTGGGGGGGAGGTGGTGGGAAGGAGGGGGGTGGGGGGGAAGGGGAGGTGGAGGGGAGGTGGTGGGAAGGGGGGGGGAGGTGGTGGGAAGGGGGGGGGGAAGGGGGGGAGGTGGTGGGAAGGGGGGGGGGGTGGGGGGGAGGTGGTGGGAAGGGGGGGGAGGTGGTGGGGAGTTGGGAAGGGGGGTGGAGGTGGTGAGGAGGTGGTGGGAGGTTGTAAGGGGGGAGTGAAGGGAAGGTGAAGGGGGGGTGAAGGTGGGGGTGGAGGGGAGGTGAAGGGTGGGGGTGGAGGGGAGGTGGAGGGGAGGTGAAGGGGGGGGGTGAAGGGGAGGTGAAGGGGGGGGTGGAGGGGAGGTGAAGGGGGGTGGAGGGGAGGTGAGGGGGGGGTGGAGGGGAGGTGAAGGGGGGGGGTGGAGGGGAGGTGAAGGGGGGGTGGAGGGGAGGTGAAGGGGGGGGTGAAGGGGAGGTGGGGGGTGAAGGGGAGGTGGGGGGGGGGTGAAGGGGAGGTGGGGGGGGTGAAGGGGAGGTGAAGGGGGTGGAGGGGAGGTGAAGGGGGGGTGGAGGGGAGGTGGAAGGGAAGGGAAGTGGAGTGAGGGGAGGTGAGGGGTGGGTGAGGGGAGGGGAGGTGAAGGGGGGTGAGGGGAGGTGAAGGGGGGTGAGGGGAGGTGAAGGCCGCTCCCTCACCCATCCGGCCGCTCACTCACCCGTCCGGCCGCTCACTCACCCGTCCGGCAGCTCCCTCACCCATCCGGCCGCTCCCACGTGGAACTGAGGCGGGAGGCAGCTTGTTGTGGCCGCTCCCCCGCTGTGACCTGGGCGCTCGCTCCTCCGCTGACTGTAGCGGCGCCGGGGGGGGGGGTTTGAAAGTGCGGGAGACACGGGGAGAGGAGGAGGTGCGCGCGGGTGTGGAGGCTGATTTCGGGGAGGAAGAGGCGGAGGCTCCGGCGGGTATGTGAGGCCCCCCCCCCCGGGTTATACATGCTGCTAATGTACACCCCCCCCCCTACTGTGTGTGTGTGTGTGTCCGTGTGTGTGTCCGTGTCCGTGTCCGTGTGTGTGTCCGTGTCCGTGTGTGTGTCCGTGTCCGTGTGTGTGTGTGTGTCCCTGTGTGTGTGTGTGTGTGTGTGTCCCTGTGTGTGTGTTTGTGTCCCTGTGTGTCCTTTGGGCCGTCACTCCGCCTCAGGCCAATGAGAGGTGTGCGGGGGCGGCCCAAGGGACCAATGAGATTTCCCCTAGGGACACCGGACATCCAGCAGGCAGGCAGGCATACAGTGCTTTCACTAATATAGTATAAGATAGGCGTATGTAACAGTTACAGATAATATATATTATAGGTGTATGTAACAGTTACAGGTAATATATATTATAGGCGTATGTAACAGTTACAGATAATATATATTATAGGCGTACACTGGCGACACATTTAATTGCACTGCGGCCAGATCCGCAAGCCGGGAGATTTCCCGGCTTGCTAGTGGCCGCCCCTCGGCGTGCCGCGCGTCATAGACGCGCGGTCACGCGTCTTCGGGAGCGTGCGCCCCCTGCACGCGCGTCCAGGGGCTCCCCGAGGGAGCCCTGGTGTCCCGCGATCGCGGGACAGCGGCAGGGGGTTCCGGGGGACCCGGCGGACCCGGCAGCGGGAGGGAGAGCGCCCCGATCGGAGGGCGCTCTTCCGCTGCTTCGGCGCGCGCCCGTCACACTCGGGCGCGCGCCAGGCTACTGCTGCGGCACAGAACGGGCAAATGCTCGAATAAACTGTGCCGCAGCAGTATGTAACAGTTACAGATAATATATATTATAGGTGTATGTAACAGTTACAGGTAATATATATTATAGGCGTGTGTAACAGTTACAGATAATATATATTATAGGCGTATGTAACAGTTACAGATAATATATATTATGGGCATGTGTAACAGTTACAGATAATATATATTATAGGCGTGTGTAACAGTTACAGATAATATATATTATAGGCGTGTGTTACAGTTACAATACCCCTTGGATTGTAAGGTCTTTGGGTCCTGAATACTTTGTCCCTAAATGTAACATCTTATCTCCACCTTATTCTGTGCTCTTCACACATTGGGTCTTCATGCCGGACATGACTACAATAAATTAATTATGTGACAGCGCCCCCTGCTGAATAACCTCAGGAACACCAGGTGCAGCTTTCAATCAAGAATCCATGTTCTTGTATTGTATTGTATGTCTTTATTTATATAGCGCCATTAATGTACATAGCGCTTCACAGCAGTAATACATGTGGTAATCAAATAAATAACAGATAATATAAATAACAGATCATGGGAATAAGTGCTTTAGACATTAAAGTAACATTAAGGAAGTGGTGTCCCTGCCCCGAGGAGCTTACAATCTAATTGGTAGGTAGGTAGAACGTACAGAGACAGTAGGAGGGAGTTCTGGTAAGTGCGTCTGCAGGGGGCCAAGCTTTAGGTATCATGTGTTCAGAATATCCACAGTGCTATTCATATGCTTCTTTAAGCAAGTGTGTCTTAAGGTGGGTCTTAAAGGTGGATAGAGAGGGGGCTAGTCGGGTATTGAGGGGAAGGGCATTCCAGAGGTGTGGGGCAGTCAGTGAGAAAGGTTTAAGGCGGGAGAGGGCTTTAGATACAAAGGTGGTAGAAAGAAGACATCCTTGAGAAGAACGCAAGAGTCGGGATGGTACATAACGAGAAATTAGGGCTGAGATGTAAGGAGGGGCAGAAGAGTGTAAAGCTTTAAAAGTGAGGAGAAGAATGGAGTGTGAGATGCGGGATTTGATCGGAAGCCAGGAGACAGATTTAGGAAAGAGTAGAGTGATTCTGGCAGCAGCATTTAGGATAGATTGTAGGGGAGACAGGTGAGGCAGGAAGGCCGGACAGCAGGAGGTTACAGTAATCGGGACGGGAGAGAATGAGGGCCGGAGTCAGAGTTTTAGCTGTCGAGCAACAGAGGAAAGGGCGTATCTTAGTTATATTGCGGAGGAAAAAGCGACAGGTTTTAGAAATGTTTTGAATGTGAGGGGCGAATGTGAGAGAGGAGTCGAGTGTGACCCCTAGGCAGCGTGCTTGGGCTACTGGGTGAATGATGGTATTTCCAACAGTAATGTGGAAGGAGGTAGTAGGGCCAGGTTTGGGAGGAAGTATGAGGAGCTCTGTTTTAGCCACGTTGAGTTTAAGGCGGCGGAGGGCCATCCAGGATGATATAGCAGAGAGACATTCAGAAACTTTAGTCTGTACAGCAGGTGTAAGGTCGGGTGTTGAAAAGTATATTTGTGTGTCGTCAGCATAGAGGTGATAATTAAACCCAAAAGATGTTATTAGGTCATCTAGAGAGAGTGTGTACAGAGAAAAGAGAAGAGGTCCCAGGACAGAGCCCTGGGGTACCCCCACAGAGAGATCAATAGAGGAGGAGGTATTGGCAGAAGAGACACTGAAAGTATGATGGGAGAGGTAGGATGAGATCCAGGATAGAGCTTTGTTCCGAATACCAAGAGTATGGAGAATATGAAGGAGAAGAGGGTGGTCCACGGTGTCAAATGCTGCAGAGAGGTCGAGTAATATGAGCAGAGTGTAATGACCTCTGTCTTTGGCAGCATGGAGGTCGTCAGTTATTTTAGTGAGGGCTGTTTCCGTGGAGTGAGCAGTGCGGAAGCCAGATTGTAGAGGGTCTAGGAGAGAATAGGTGTTGAGAAAATGGAGCAAGCGAGAGAATACAAGACGTTCAAGGAGTTTAGAGGCAAAAGAGAGGAGGGAGACAGGTCGATAGTTAGAAAGACAGGTAGTTTCAAGCTTGCTGTTTTTGAGTAATGGTATGACTGTTGCATGTTTGAAGGAGGATGGAAAGGTTCCAGAGTAGAGGGTGGAGTTAAAAATGTGTGTGAGCGTAGGGATTATAGAAGGAGCAAGAGGTTTTAGGAGATGGGAGGGAATGGGGTCAAGAGAGCAAGTGGTAGAGGGAGAAGAGGCGATCAACAGCGACACATCCTCCTCTGAGACAGTGGAAAAAGAGTCAAGGAAGGCAGGAGGAGAGTTAGGAAGAGGTGTAAGATGGGAGGAGGAAACAGAGGGGATGTTCTGACGTACAGTATGGATTCCACCTTTTCCTTAAAATAGTCAGCAAAGTCCTGAGCGGAGATGGAGGAAGGAGAGGCAGCTTAGGGTGGTTTGAGTAGAGCGTCAAAGACAGAGAACAGTCGGCGTGGGTTAGACTTGTGCATGTTGATTAGAGTAGAAAAGTAGGCTTGTTTAGCTTGCGAGAGGGCAGAGTTGAAACAGGATAGCATAAATTTGTAGTGAAGGAAGTCTGCGAGAGTGTGAGATTTCCTCCAGAGGCGTTCAGAGGAACGAGTGGAGGAACGCAGCATGCGCATGTGGGAATTTAGCCAGGATCTAGGGTCAGAAGGGCGAGGGCGGAAGAGAGAAAGCGGGCATGTAGACCAAGAGAGGAGGACAAGACAGAGTTGTAGTTCCTGACCAGGTTGTCAGGATCTGTAGCAGAGCTGAGAGAGGAGAGGGAGGAGTGTAAAGTGGACTTAAAGTCAGGTAAGTGAATAGAGCGCAGGTTTCTGCAGAACCGGGGTGTAGATGGAGGTGGAGAAAGGGAGAAGCGAGATAAAGAGAATGAGATGAGATGATGGTCAGAGAGAGGAAAAGGGGAAATGGAGAAATCAGAGAGAGAGAAGTTTTTAGTGAAAACCAGGTCTAAGTAGTGGCCATCCTTGTGGGTGCTGGCTGCAGTCCACTGTTGAAGGCCAAAAGAAGAGGTTAGAGAAAGAAAGCGGGAAGCCCAAGGGAGAGAGGGGTCATCAATGGGGCAATTGAAGTCCCCAAGGAGAAGAACAGGGGAGTCTGAGGAGAGAAAGAAAGAGAGCCAGGATTCAAAGTGAGAGAGAAAGGCAGAAGGGGAATGAGTAGAGGTAGGTGGGCAATAGATGACCGCCACATGAACAGAGAGAGGAGAGAAGATCTGGACAGTGTGAGCCTCAAAGGAGGGAAAAGCAAGAGAGGGGGGAATAGGAAGGGTTCGGTAACGGCAGAGAGAGGAGAGCAGGAGCCCCACACCTCCACCCCTGCCATCAGGGCGCGGAGTGTGGGAGAAGGAAAGGCCACCGTAGGAGAGGGCAGCTTCCAGAGCAGAGTCAGACTGAGTGAGCCAGGTCTCAGTTATAGCAAAGAGAAGCAGGGAGTGAGAGAGAAAGAAGTCATGCACAGAGAGGAACTTGTTAGAGAGGGAGCGAGCATTCCAAAGGGCACAGGAGAAAGGGAGAGAGGAGGGAGGGTGGCAGGGGATGGGTATGAGGTTGGAGGGGTTGACACCAGAAAGAGTAGAAGTTGCATGTAGGAGGCGAGGACGAGCGCATGTAGAAATAAGGCAGGGACAAGGATTGGGAGAGATATCCCCAGAAGCAAGGAGGAGAAGCATGGAAAGAAAGAGGATGTGTGAGTATGATTTGTAGGGGTGTGTTTTAGTGCAGGAGGTACAGCTGTGTGGTGTCAGAGGGCGCAGGTAAGAGAGGAGTTCATGTGAACTGAGAAGTGGTGAAGTAAGGAGAGATGGTGAAATATGAATAGAGTTAGAGACATAAGGAGACTGGTGGAAGGAAGTGAATAATTTGAAAATAAGTGAGGTTACAGCAAATATAAAAAGTAAAGGCGGCATCACAGCAATAGTTAAGTGTTGAGATGTGCAGTATTAGATAGATGATAGCCTCTTTTCCAACGTAGATCAAATGCAGGAATCAGAAGCAGTAGGTTTTGTCCACTTTTCCACTTCTTTTTGAACTTCATAACTACTTTAAACATAACTACTTAAAAGCATATCTGCTTAAGAGCATGGCTACAGTTCTTCCCATAGTACCAATGTCTTCAAATCAATCACCCTATCCCTATGTAATGGTACGCTCGGGTAACAATGAGTACCCATGTGTACATATACTGGTACCACTCAGGTAGCAATGAGTACCCCCTGTGTACATGTACTGGTACCGCTTGGGTAGCAATGAGTACCCCTGTGTACATGTACTGGTACTGCTCAGTACCCCCTGTGTACATATACTGGTACCGCTCGGGTAGCAATGAGTACCCCTGTGTACATGTATTGGTACCGCTCGGGTAGCAATGAGTACCCTTGTGTACATATACTGGTTCCGCTCGGGTAGCAATGAGTACCCCTGTGTACATGTATTGGTACCGCTCAGGTAGCAATGAGTACCCCTGTGTACATATACTGGTTCCGCTCGGGTAGCAATGAGTACCCCTGTGTACATGTATTGGTACCGCTCGGGTAGCAATGAGTACCCCTGTGTACATGTACTGGTACTGCTCAGTACCCCTTCTATACATATACTGGTACCGCTCAGGTAGCAATGAGTACCCCTGTGTACATGTACTGGTACCGCTCGGGTAGCAATGAGTACCCCTGTGTACATGTACTGGTACCGCTCAGGTAGCAATGAGTACCCCTGTGTACATGTACTGGTACCGCTCAGGTAGCAATGACTATCCCTGTGTACATGTACTGGTACCGCTCAGGTAGCAATGAGTATCCCTGTGTACATATACTGGTACCGCTCAGGTAGCAATGAGTACCCCTGTGTACATGTACTGGTACCGCTCAGGTACCAATGAGTACCCCCTGTGTACATGTACTGGTACCGCTCGGGTAGCAATGAGTACCCCCTGTGTACATGTATTGGTACCGCTCAGGTAGTAATGAGTACCCCTGTGTACATGTACTGGTACCGCTCGGGTAGCAATGAGTACCCCCTGTGTACATGTACTGGTACCGCTCAGGTAGCAATGAGTACCCCTGTGTACATGTACTGGTACCGCTCAGGTAGCAATGAGTACCCCTGTGTACATGTACTGGTACCGCTCAGGTAGCAATGAGTACCCCTGTGTACATGTACTGGTACCGCTCGGGTAGCAATGAGTACCCCTGTGTACATGTATTGGTACCACTCAGGTAGCAATGAGTACCCCTGTGTACATGTACTGGTACCGCTTGGGTAGCAATGAGTACCCCTGTGTACATGTACTGGTACCGCTCGGGTAGCAATGAGTACCCCTGTGTACATGTACTGGTACCGCTCGGGTAGCAATGAGTACCCCTGTGTACATGTACTGGTACCGCTCAGGTAGCAATGAGTACTCCTGTGTACATGTACTGGTACCGCTCAGGTAGCAATGAGTACCCCTGTGTACATGTACTGGTACCGCTCAGGTAGCAATGAGTACCCCTGTGTACATGTACTGGTACCGCTCAGGTAGCAATGAGTACCCCTGTGTACATGTACTGGTACCGCTCAGGTAGCAATGAGTACCCCTGTGTACATGTACTGGTACCGCTCAGGTAGCAATGAGTACCCCTGTGTACATGTACTGGTACCGCTCAGGTAGCAATGAGTACCCCTGTGTACATGTACTGGTACCGCTCAGGTAGCAATGAGTACCCCTGTGTACATGTACTGGTACTGCTCAGGTAGCAATAAGTACCCCTGTGTACACGTTCCGGAGTGCAGCATAATGTAAATTACTGTAAGTAATGAGTACCCCTGTGTACACGTCGGCGAGGAGTGGGGGGTTTTGCCCGCCTTCTGTGCTCCTCTGTAACAATGTAAAGCCTAATTACTATAATTATGCCTCATTTACTGGGGAACTAATTTAATTGTTAAGACGGCTTCATTTATAACTGGAGCAGAAGTCTCCCAGGAGGGGGGAGGGGGCGCGGAGCTCACTGCACGCGATGCTCGGCTTATACGGGCAGAGCCGGCACAAAAAGAAAGAAATATGCATTAAATTACTTATTAATAATAATAATACTAGCGTGTTCCTGTATAGCGCTGCTAGTTTTACGCCGCGCTTTACAGAACATTTTGCAGGCGCAGGTCCCTGCCCCGAAGAGCTTACAATCTATGTTTTTGGTGCCTGAGGCACAGGGAGATAAAGTGACTGCCCAAGGTCACAAGGAGCCGACACCGGGAATTGAACCAGGTTCCCCTGCCTCACACTCAGGTTCCCCTGCCTCACACTCAGGTTCCCCTGCCTCACACTCAGGTTCCCCTGCCTCACACTCAGGTTCCCCTGCCTCACACTCAGGTTCCCCTGCCTCACACTCAGGTTCCCCTGCCTCACACTCAGGTTCCCTTGCCTCAAACTCAGGTTCCCCTGCCTCACACTCAGGTTCCCCTGCCTCACACTCAGGTTCCCCTGCCTCACACTCAGTGCCAGTCAGTGTCTTTCCTCACTGAGCCGCTGTGATTCCGGGGCGGACAACTTCAGTCCTCAAGGGTCACCAACAGGTCAGGTTTTCAGGATATCCCTGCTTCAGCACCTGTGGCTCAATCAGTGACACAGGGACAGGCGGCACAGACTTACACTGTGACACAGGGACAGGCGGCACAGACTTACACTGTGACACAGGGACAGGCGGCACAGACGGCACAGACTTACACTGTGACACAGGGACAGGCGGCACAGACTTACACTGTGACACAGGGACATGCGGCACAGACTTACACTGTGACACAGGGACAGGCGGCACAGACTTACACTGTGACACAGGGACAGGCGGCACAGACGGCACAGACTTACACTGTGACACAGGGACAGGCGGCACAGACTTACACTGTGACACAGGGACAGCCGGCACAGACTTACACTGTGACACAGGGACATGCGGCACAGACTTACACTGTGACACAGGGACAGGCGGCACAGACTTACACTGTGACACAGGGACAGGCGGCACAGACTTACACTGTGACACAGGGACAGGCGGCACAGACTTACACTGTGACACAGGGACAGGCGGCACAGACTTACACTGTGACACAGGGACAGGCGGCACAGACTTACACTGTGACACAGGGACAGGCGGCACAGACTTACACTGACACAGGGACAGGCAGCACAGACTTACACTGTGACACAGGGACAGGCGGCACAGACTTACACTGTGACACAGGGACAAGCGGCACAGACTTACACTGTGACACAGGGACAGGCGGCACAGACTTACACTGCCACAGGGACAGGCAGCACAGACTTACACTGTGACACAGGGACAGGCGGCACAGACTTACACTGTGACACAGGGACAAGCGGCACAGACTTACACTGTGACACAGGGACAGGCGGCACAGACTTACACTGCCACAGGGACAGGCGGCACAGACTTACACTGTGACACAGGGACAGGCGGGACAGGCGACACAGACTTACACTGTGACACAGGGACAGGCGGAACAGACTTACACTGTGACACAGACACTGGCGGCACAGACTAACACTGTGACACAGGGACAGGCGGCACACACTTACACTGTGACACAGGGACAGGCGGCACAGACTTACACTGTGACACAGGGACAGGCAACACAGACTTACACTGTGACACAGGGACAGGCGGCACAGACTTACACTGTGACACAGGGACAGGCGGCACAGACTTACACTGTGACACAGGGACAGGCGGCACAGACTTACACTGTGACACAGGGACAGGCGGCACAGACTTACACTGTGACACAGGGACAGGCGGCACAGACTTACACTGTGACAGAGGGACAGACGGCACAGACTTACACTGTGACACAGGGACAGGCGGCACAGACTTACACTGTGACACAGGGACAGGCGGCACAGACTTACACTGACACAGAGACAGGCGGCACAGACTTACACTGTGACACAGGGACAGGCGGCACAGACTTACACTGACACAGAGACAGGCGGCACAGACTTACACTGACACAGGGACAGGCAGCACAGACTTACACTGTGACAAAGGGACAGGCGGCACAGACTTACACTGTGACACAAGGACAGGCGGCACAGACTTACACTGACACAGGGACAGGCGGCACAGACTTACACTGTGACACAGGGACAGGCGGCACAGACTTACACTGACACAGGGACAGGCAGGACAGACTTACACTAACACAGGGACAGGCGGCACAGACTTACACTGTGACACAGGGACAGCCGGCACAGACTTACACTGTGACACAGGGACAGGCGGCACAGACTTACACTGTGACACAGGGACAGGCGGCACAGACTTACACTGTGACACAGGGACAGGCGGCACAGACTTACACTGACACAGGGACAGGCGGCACAGGCTTACACTGTGATACAGGGACAGGCAGCACAGACTTACACAGGGACAGGCGGGACAGACTTACACAGCGACAGGCGGCACAGACTTACACTGTGACACAGGGACAGGCGGCACAGACTTACACTGTGACACAGGGACAGGCGGCACAGACTTACACTGTGACACAGGGACAGGCGGCACAGACTTACACTGTGACACAGGGACAGGCGGGACAGACTTACACTGTGACACAGGGACAGGCGGCACAGACTTACACTGTGACACAGGGACAGGCGGCACAGACTTACACTGTGACAAAGGGACAGACGGCACAGAGTTACACTGTAACACAAGGACAGGCGGCACAGACTTACACTGTGACACAGGGACAGGCAGGACAGACTTACACTAACACAGGGACAGGTGGCACAGACTTACACTGTGACACAGGGACAGGCGGCACACACTTACACTGTGACACAGGGACAGGCGGCACAGACTTACACTGTGACACAGGGACAGGCGGGACAGACTTACACTGTGACACAGGGACAGGCGACACAGACTTACACTGTGACACAGGGACAGGCGACACAGACTTACACTGTGACACAGGGACAGGTGGCACAGACTTACACTGTGACACAGGGACAGGCGGCACAGACTTACACTGTGACACAGGGACAGGCGACACAGACTTACACTGTGACACAGGGACAGACGACACAGACTTACACTGTGACACAGGGACAGCCGGCACAGACTTACACTGTGACACAGGGACAGGCGGCACAGACTTACACTGTGACACAGGGACAGGCGACACAGACTTACACTGTGACACAGGGACAGGCGACACAGGCTTACACTGTGACACAGGGACAGGCAGCACAGACTTACACTGTGACACAAGTACAGGCGGCACAGACTTACACTGACACAGGGACAGGCAGGACAGACTTACACTGTGACACAGGGACAGGCGGCACAGACTTACACTGTGACACAGGGACAGGCGGGACAGACTTACACTGTGACACAGGGACAGGCGGGACAGACTTACACTGTGACACAGGGACAGGCGACACAGACTTACACTGACACAGGGACAGACGGCACAGACTTACACTGACACAGGGACAGGCGGCACAGACTTACACTGTGACACAGGGACAGGCGGCATAGACTTACACTGTGACACAGGGACAGGCGGCACAGACTTACACTGTGACACAGGGACAGGTGGCACAGACTTACACTGTGACACAGGGACAGGCGGCACAGACTTACACTGTGACACAGGGACAGGCGACACAGACTTACACTGTGACACAGGGACAGGCGGCACAGACTTACACTGACACAGGGACAGGCGGCACAGACTTACACTGTGACACAGGGACAGACGACACAGACTTACACTGTGACACAGGGACAGCCGGCACAGACTTACACTGTGACACAGGGACAGCCGGCACAGACTTACACTGTGACACAGGGACAGGCGACACAGACTTACACTGTGACACAGGGACAGGCGACACAGGCTTACACTGTGACACAGGGACAGGCAGCACAGACTTACACTGTGACACAAAGACAGGCGGCACAGACTTACACTGACACAGGGACAGGCGGCACAGACTTACACTGTGACACAGGGACAGGCGGCACAGACTTACACTGTGACACAGGGACAGGCGGGACAGACTTACACTAACACAGGGACAGGCGGCACAGACTTACACTGTGACACAGGGACAGGCGACACAGACTTACACTGTGACACAGGGACAGGCGGCACAGACTTACACTGTGACACAGGGACAGGCGGCACAGACTTACACTGACACAGGGACAGGCGGCACAGACTTACACTGTGACACAGGGACAGGCGGCACAGACTTACACAGGGACAGGCGGGACAGACTTACACAGGGACAGGCGGCACAGACTTACACTGTGACACAAGGACAGGCGGCACAGACTTACACTGACACAGGGACAGGCGGCACAGACTTACACAGACACAGGGACAGGCAGGACAGACTTACACTAACACAGGGACAGGCGGCACAGACTTACACTGTGACACAGGGACAGGCGACACAGACTTACACTGTGACACAGGGACAGGCGGCACAGACTTACACTGACACAGGGACAGGCGGCACAGACTTACACTGTGACACAGGGACAGGCGGCACAGACTTACACTGACACAGGGACAGGCGGCACAGACTTACACTGTGACACAGGGACAGGCAGCACAGACTTACACTGTGACACAGGGACAGGCGGCACAGACTTACACTGTGACACAGGGACAGGCGGCACAGACTTACACTGAAACAGAGACAGGCGGCACAGACTTACACTGACACAGGGACAGGCGGCACAGACTTACACTGTGACACAGGGACAGGCGGCACAGACTTACACTGTGACACAGGGACAGGCGGGACAGACTTACACTGTGACACAGGGACAGGCGACACAGACTTACACTGTGACACAGGGATAGGCGGCACAGACTTACACTGTGACACAGGGACAGGCGGGACAGACTTACACTGTGACACAGGGACAGGCGGCACAGACTTACACTGTGACACAGGGACAGGCGGCACAGACTTACACTGTGACACAGGGACAGGCGGCACAGACTTACACTGTGACACAGGGACAGGCGGCACAGACTTACACTGACACAGGGACAGGCGACACAGACTTACACTGTGACACAGGGACAGGTGGCACAGACTTACACTGTGACACAGGGACAGGCGGCACAGACGTACACTGTGACACAGGGACAGGCGACACAGACTTACACTGTGACACAGGGACAGACGACACAGACTTACACTGTGACACAGGGTCAGGCGGCACAGACTTACACTGTGACACAGGGACAGGCGGCACAGACTTACACTGTCACACAGGGACAGACGGCACAGACTTACACTGTGACACAGGGACAGGCGGCACAGACTTACACTGTGACACAGGGACAGGCGACACAGACTTACAATGTGACACAGGGACAGGCGACACAGGCTTACACTGTGACACAGGGACAGGCGGGACAGACTTACACTGTGACACAGGGACAGGCGGCACAGACTTACACTGTGACACAGGGACAGGCGGCACAAACTTACACTGACACATGGACAGGCGGCACAGACTTACACTGTGACACAGGGACAGGCGGCACAGACTTACACTGTGACACAGGGACAGGCGGCACAGACTTACACTGACACAGGGACAGGCGGCACAGACTTACACTGACACAGGGACAGGCGGCACAGACTTACACTGTGACACAGGGACAGGCGGCACAGACTTACACTGTGACACAGGGACAGGTGACACAGACTTACACTGTGACACAGGGACAGACGACACAGACTTACACTGTGACACAGGGACAGGCGGCACAGACTTACACTGTGACACAGGGACAGGCGGCACAGACTTACACTGACACAGGGACAGGCAGAACAGACTTACACTGTGACACAGGGACAGGCGGCACAGACTTACACTGTGACACAGGGACAGGCGGGACAGACTTACACTGTGACACAGGGACAGGCGACACAGACTTACACTGTGACACAGGGACAGGCGGCACAGACTTACACTGTGACACAGGGACAGGCGGCACAGACTTACACTGTGACACAGGGACAGGCGGCACAGACTTACACTGACACAGGGACAGGTGGCACAGACTTACACTGTGACACAGGGACAGGCGGCACAGACTTACACGGTGACACAGGGACAGGCGGTACAGATTTACACTGTGACACAGGGACAGGCGACACAGACTTACACTGTGACACAGGGACAGGCGGCACAGACTTACACTGACACAGGGACAGGCAGGACAGACTTACACTGTGACACAGGGACAGGCGGCACAGACTTACACTGACACAGGGACAGGCGGCACAGACTTACACTGTGACACAGGGACAGTCGGGACAGACTTACACTGTGACACAGGGACAGGCGACACAGACTTACACTGTGACACAGGGACAGGCGGCACAGACTTACACTGTGACACAGGGACAGGCGACACAGACTTACACTGTGACACAGGGACAGGCGGCACAGACTTACACTGTGACACAGGGACAGGTGGCACAGACTTACACTGTGACACAGGGACAGGCGACACAGACTTACACAGACACAGGGACAGGTGGCACAGACTTACACTGTGACACAGGGACAGGCGGCACAGACTTACACTGACACAGGGACAGGCGGCACAGACTTACACTGACACAGGGACAGGTGGCACAGACTTACACTGTGACACAGGGACAGGCGGCACAGACTTACACTGACACAGGGACAGGCGGCACAGACTTACACTGTGACACAGGGACAGGCGGCACAGACTTACACTGACACAGGGACAGGCGGCACAGACTTATACTGTGACACAGGGACAGGCGGCACAGACTTACACTGACACAGGGACAGGTGGCACAGACTTACACTGTGACACAGGGACAGGCGGCACAGACTTACACTGACACAGGGACAGGCGGCACAGACTTACACTGTGACACAGGGACAGGCGGCACAGACTTACACTGTGACACAGGGACAGGCGGCACAGACTTACACTGTGACACAGGGACAGGCGACACAGACTTACACTGTGACACAGGGACAGGCGGCACAGACTTACACTGACACAGGGACAGGCGGCACAGACTTACACTGTGACACAGGGACAGGCGGCACAGACTTACACTGACACAGGGACAGGCGGCACAGACTTACACTGTGACACAGGGACAGGCGGCACAGACTTACACTGTGACACAGGGACAGGCGGCACAGACTTACACTGTGACACAGGGACAGGCGGCACAGACTTACACTGTGACACAGGGACAGGCGGCACAGACTTACACTGTGACACAAAGACAGGCGGCACAGACTTACACTGTGACACAGGGACAGGCGGCACAGACTTACACTGACACAGGGACAGGCGGCACAGACTTACACTGTGACACAGGGACAGGCGGCACAGACTTACACTGTGACACAGGGACAGGCGGCACAGACTTACACTGTGACACAGGGACAGGCGGCACAGAGTTACACTGTGACACAGGGACAGGCGGCATAGACTTACACTGTGACACAGGGACAGGCGGCACAGACTTACACTGTGACACAGGGACAGGCGGCACAGACTTACACTGTGACACGGGGACAGGCGGCACAGACTTACACTGTGACACGGGGACAGGCGGCACAGACTTACACTGTGACACAGGGACAGGCGGCACAGACTTACACTGACACAGGGACAGGCGACACAGACTTACACTGTGACAAAGGGACAGGCGGCACAGACTTACACTGTGACACAGGGACAGGCGGCACAGGCTTACACTGTGACACAGGGACAGGCGGCACAGACTTACACTGTGACACAGGGACAGGCGGCACAGACTTACACAGGGACACAGGTTGTTCCGTGTAAGATGGGAGGGCGCCATGCTGCTAGTTTATTTCATGTAGTAGTATAAAGAGGAAACAGGAGTAATTACTTTTATTTGTTATAGGGATAGTAAATATATTACAAGTTTTGAATCTTCTCCCGATCCTGAAGACGAGCCTTGTGAGGCTGGAAAGCTTGCACCGTGTCGCCAGGAGAAGGTATCATTACCGGCTAAGTGCCCCGCCTTGGTCTTTTCGTCCCCTGTTTGCAGCAAGGGGGTTGGTTAGAAGCAGAAGATTCCCGTCTCTGGTGACACTACACAGGCAGCGTCAATTACTTCAAACTCACTCCGGGGAACATTAACCAGCCGCGCATCTAGCAGCACGCTCGTTAGGAGAATTACTTAGCCTGTAATTAGAAGCCGGGCTCTGCGCTGAAGATGAATACTCTGCTTATCAGAACACCCTCAGCGCGGCGGCACACACACACAGAACACCCCCAGCGCGGCGGCACATACACACAGAACACCCCCAGCGCGGCGGCACATACACACAGAACACCCCCAGCGCGGCGGCACACACACACAGAACACCCCCAGCGCGGCGGCACATACACACAGAACATCCCCAGCGCGGCGGCACACACACACAGAACATCCCCAGCGCGGCGGCACACACACACAGAACATCCCCAGCGCGGCGGCACATACACACAGAACATCCCCAGCGCGGCGGCACACACACACAGAACATCCCCAGCGCGTCGGCACAGACACACAGAACATCCCCAGCGCGGCGGCACATACACACACAGAACATCCCCAGCGCGGCGGCACACACACACAGAACATCCCCAGCGCGGCGGCACACACACACAGAACATCCCCAGCGCGGCGGCACATACACACAGAACATCCCCAGCGCAGCGGCACATACACACAGAACACCCCCAGCGCGGCGGCACATACACACAGAACATCCCCAGCGCGGCGGCACACACACACAGAACATCCCCAGCGCGGCGGCACATACACACAGAACATCCCCAGCGCGGCGGCACACACACACAGAACACCCCCAGCGTGGCGGCACATACACACAGAACATCCCCAGCGCGGCGGCACATACACACAGAACATCCCCAGCGCTGCGGCACACACACACAGAACATCCCCAGCGCTGCGGCACACACACACAGAACATCCCCAGCGCGGCGGCACATACACACAGAACATCCCCAGCGCGGTGGCACACACACACAGAACATCCCCAGCGCGGCGGCACACACACACAGAACATCCCCAGCGCGGCGGCACATACACACAGAACACCCCCAGCGCGGCGGCACACACACACAGAACATCCCCAGCGCGGCGGCACATACACACAGAACACCCCCAGCGCGGCGGCACATACACACAGAACATCCACAGCGCGGCGGCACATACACACAGAACATCCCCAGCGCGGCGGCACACACACACAGAACATCCCCAGCGCGGCGGCAAACACACACACAGAACATCCCCAGCGCGGCGGCAAACACACACACAGAACATCCCCAGCGCGGCGGCACATACACACAGAACACCCCCAGCGCGGCGGCACATACACACAGAACATCCCCAGCGCGGCGGCACATACACACACAGAACACCCCCAGCGCGGCGGCACATACACACAGAGAACATCTCCAGCGCGGCGGCACACACACACAGAACATCCCCAGCGCGGCGGCACACACACACAGAACATCCCCAGCGCGGCGGCACACACACACAGAACACCCCCAGCGCGGCGGCACACACACACAGAACATCCCCAGCGCGGCGGCACACACACACAGAACATCCCCAGCGCGGCGGCACATACACACAGAACATCCCCAGCGCGGCGGCACACACACACAGAACATCCCCAGCGCAGCGGCACATACACACAGAACACCCCCAGCGCGGCGGCACATACACACACAGAACATCCCCAGCGCGGCGGCACATACACACAGAACATCCCCAGCGCGGCGGCACATACACACAGAACATCCCCAGCGCAGCGGCACATACACACAGAACATCCCCAGCGCGGCGGCACACACACACAGAACATCCCCAGCGCGGCGGCACACACACACACAGAACACCCCCAGCGTGGCAGCACACACACACAGAACACCCCCAGCGCGGCGGCACATACGCACAGAACATCCCCAGCGCGGCGGCACATACACACAGAACACCCCCAGCGCGGCGGCACACACACACAGAACACCCCCAGCGCGGCGGCACACACACACAGAACACCCCCAGCGCGGCGGCACATACACACAGAACACCCCCAGCGCGGCGGCACACACACACAGAACATCCCCAGCGCGGCGGCACATACACACAGAACACCCCCAGCAGGGCGGCACACACACACAGAACACCCCCAGCGCGGCGGCACACACACAGAACATCCCCAGCGCGGCGGCACATACACACAGAACACCCCCAGCGCGGCGGCACACACACAGAACACCCCCAGCGCGGCGGCACACACACACAGAACATCCCCAGCGCGGCGGCACACACACAGAACACCCCCAGCGCGGCGGCACACACACACAGAACACCCCCAGCAGGGCGGCACACACACACAGAACACCCCCAGCGCGGCGGCACACACACAGAACATCCCCAGCGCGGCGGCACATACACACAGAACACCCCCAGCGCGGCGGCACACACACACAGAACATCCCCAGCGCGGCGGCACACACACACAGAACACCCCCAGCGCGGCGGCACATACACACAGAGAACATCTCCAGCGCGGCGGCACACACACACAGAACAACCCCAGCGCGGCGGCACATACACACAGAACATCCCCAGCGCGGCGGCACACACACACAGAACACCCCCAGCGCGGCGGCACATACACACAGAACACCCCCAGCGCGGCGGCACATACACACAGAACATCCCCAGCGCGGCGGCACATACACACAGAACATCCCCAGCGCGGCGGCACATACACACAGAACATCCCCAGCGCGGCGGCACATACACACAGAACATCCCCAGCGCGGCGGCACACACACACAGAACATCCCCAGCGCGGCGGCACACACACACAGAACATCCCCAGCGCGGCGGCACATACACACAGAACACCCCCAGCGCGGCGGCACACACACACAGAACATCCCCAGCGCGGCGGCACACACACACAGAACATCCCCAGCGCGGCGGCACATACACACACAGAACATCCCCAGCGCGGCGGCACATACACACAGAACATCCCCAGCGCGGCGGCACACACACACAGAACATCCCCAGCGCTGCGGCACATACACACACAGAACATCCCCAGCGCGGCGGCACATACACACAGAACATCCCCAGCGCGGCGGCACATACACACAGAACATCCCCAGCGCGGCGGCACATACACACAGAACATCCCCAGCGCGGCGGCACATACACACAGAACATCCCCAGCGCGGCGGCACATACACACAGACCATCCCCAGCGCGGCGGCACACACACACAGAACATCCCCAGCGCGGCGGCACATACACACAGAACATCCCCAGCGCGGCGGCACATACACACAGAACATCCCCAGCGCGGCGGCACACACACACAGAACACCCCCAGCGCGGCGGCACATACACACAGAACACCCCCAGCGCGGCGGCACATACACACAGAACATCCCCAGCGCGGCGGCACATACACACAGAACACCCCCAGCGCGGCGGCACACACACACAGAACATCCCCAGCGCGGCGGCACATACACACACAGAACATCCCCAGCGCGGTGGCACATACACACAGAACATCCCCAGCGCGGCGGCACATACACACAGAACATCCCCAGCGCGGCGGCACACACACACAGAACATCCCCAGCGCTGCGGCACATACACACACAGAACATCCCCAGCGCGGCGGCACACACACACAGAACACCCCCAGCGCGGCGGCACACACACACAGAACACCCCCAGCGTGGCGGCACATACACACAGAACATCCCCAGCGCGGCGGCACATACACACAGAACATCCCCAGCGCGGCGGCACATACACACAGAACATCCCCAGCGCGGCGGCACATACACACACAGAACATCCCCAGCGCGGCAGCGCACACACACAGTACACCCCCAGCGCGGCGGCACACACACACAGAACATCCCCAGCGCGGCGGCACATACACACAGAACATCCCCAGCGCGGCGGCACATACACACACAGAACATCCCCAGCGCGGCGGCACACACACACAGAACATCCCCAGCGCGGCGGCACACACACACAGAACATCCCCAGCGCGGCGGCACATACACACAGAACATCCCCAGCGCGGCGGCACATACACACAGAACATCCCCAGCGCGGCGGCACACACACACAGAACATCCCCAGCGCGGCGGCACATACACACAGAACATCCCCAGCGCGGCGGCACATACACACAGAACATCCCCAGCGCAGCGGCACACACACACACAGAACATCCCCAGCGCAGCGGCACACACACACACAGAACATCCCCAGCGCTGCGGCACACACACACAGAACATCCCCAGCGCTGCGGCACGCACACACACACAGAACATCCCCAGCGCGGCGGCACATACACACAGAACACCCCCAGCGCTGCGGCACACATACACACAGAACATCCCCAGCGTGGCGGCACATACACACACAGAACATCCCCAGCGCGGCGGCACACACACACAGAACATCCCCAGCGCTGCGGCACATACACACACAGAACATCCCCAGCGCGGCGGCACACACACACAGAACATCCCCAGCGCGGCGGCACATACACACAGAACACCCCCAGCGCAGCGGCACATACACACAGAACATCCCCAGCGCGGCGGCACATACACACACAGAACATCCCCAGCGCGGCGGCACATACACACAGAACATCCCCAGCGCGGCGGCACACACACACAGAACACCCCCAGCGCGGCGGCACATACACACAGAACATCCCCAGCGCGGCGGCACATACACACAGAACATCCCCAGCGCGGCGGCACATACACACAGAACACCCCCAGCGCGGCGGCACACACACACAGAACATCCCCAGCGCGGCGGCACATACACACAGAACACCCCCAGCGCGGCGGCACATACACACAGAACATCCCCAGCGCGGCGGCACACACACACAGAACATCCCCAGCGCAGCGGCACATACACACAGAACATCCCCAGCGTGGCGGCACACACACACAGAACATCCCCAGCGCGGCGGCACATACACACAGAACATCCCCAGCGTGGCGGCACACACACACAGAACATCCCCAGCGCGGCGGCACACACACACAGAACATCCCCAGCGCTGCGGCACATACACACAGAACATCCCCAGCGCGGCGGCACATACACACAGAACACCCCCAGCGCTGCGGCACATACACACAGAACATCCCCAGCGCGGCGGCACACACACACAGAACATCCCCAGCGCTGCGGCACATACACACAGAACATCCCCAGCGCAGCGGCACACACACACAGAACATCCCCAGCGCGGCGGCACACACACACAGAACACCCCCAGCGCGGCGGCACACACACACAGAACATCCCCAGCGCGGCGGCACATACACACAGAACATCCCCAGCGCGGCGGCACACACACACAGAACATCCCCAGCGCGGCGGCACACACACAGAACACCCCCAGCGCAGCGGCACACACACACAGAACACCCCCAGCGCGGCGGCACATACACACAGAACACCCCCAGCGCGGCGGCACATACACACAGAACACCCCCAGTGCGGCGGCACATACACACAGAACATCCCCAGCGCGGCGGCACATACACACACAGAACATCCCCAGCGCGGCGGCACATACACACAGAACATCCCCAGCGCGGCGGCACATACACACAGAACACCCCCAGCGTGGCGGCACACACACACAGAACATCCCCAGCGCGGCGGCACATACACACAGAACACCCCCAGCGCGGCGGCACACACACACAGAACACCCCCAGCGCGGCGGCACACACACACAGAACATCCCCAGCGCGGCGGCACATACACACAGAACATCCCCAGCGCGGCGGCACATACACACAGAACATCCCCAGCGCGGCGGCACATACATACAGAACATCCCCAGCGCGGCGGCACATACACACAGAACACCCCCAGCGCGGCGGCACACACACACAGAACACCCCCAGCGCGGCGGCACACACACACAGAACACCCCCAGCGGGCGGCACATACACACAGAACATCCCCAGCGCGGCGGCACACACACACAGAACACCCCCAGCGCGGCGGCACATACACACAGAACACCCCCAGCGCGGCGGCACACACACACAGAACACCCCCAGCGCGGCGGCACACACACACAGAACATCCCCAGCGCGGCGGCACACACACACAGAACATCCCCAGCGCGGCGGCACACACACACAGAACATCCCCAGCGCGGCGGCACATACATACAGAACATCCCCAGCGCGGCGGCACATACACACAGAACACCCCCAGCGTGGCGGCACACACACACAGAACACCCCCAGCGCGGCGGCACACACACACAGAACACCCCCAGCGCGGCGGCACACACACACAGAACATCCCCAGCGCGGCGGCACATACACACAGAACACCCCCAGCGCGGCGGCACACACACACAGAACACCCCCAGCGCGGCGGCACACACACACAGAACACCCCCAGCGCGGCGGCACATACACACAGAACATCCCCAGCGCGGCGGCACATACACACAGAACACCCCCAGCGCGGCGGCACACACACACAGAACACCCCCAGCGCGGCGGCACATACACACAGAACACCCCCAGCGCGGCGGCACATACACACAGAACACCCCCAGCGCGGCGGCACATACACACAGAACATCCCCAGCGCGGCGGCACACACACACAGAACACCCCCAGCGCGGCGGCACACACACACAGAACATCCCCAGCGCGGCGGCACATACACACACAGAACATCCCCAGCGCGGCGTCACACACACACAGAACACCCCCAGCGCGGCGGCACATACACACAGAACATCCCCAGCGCGGCGGCACATACACACAGAACATCCCCAGCGCGGCGGCACATACACACACAGAACACCCCCAGCGCGGCGGCACATACACACAGAACATCCCCAGCGCGGCGGCACATACACACAGAACATCCCCAGCGTGGCGGCACACACACACAGAACATCCCCAGCGCGGCGGCACACACACACACAGAACATCCCCAGCGCGGCGGCACATACACACAGATCATCCCCAGCGCGGCGGCACACACACACAGAACACCCCCAGCGCGGCGGCACATACACACACAGAACACCCCCAGCGCGGCGGCACACACACACAGAACATCCCCAGCACGGCGGCACATACACACAGAACATCCCCAGCGCGGCGGCACACACATACACACACAGAACATCCCCAGCGCAGCGGCACACACACACAGAACATCCCCAGCGCGGCGGAACACACACACAGAACATCCCCAGCGCGGCGGCACATACACACAGAACATCCCCAGCGCGCCGGCACATACACACAGAACACCCCCAGCGCGGCGGCACACACACACAGAACACCCCCAGCGCGGCGGCACACACATACACACACAGAACATCCCCAGCGCGGCGGCACACACACACAGAACATCCCCAGCGCGGCGGCACATACACACAGAACACCCCCAGCGCGGCGGCACACACACACAGAACATCCCCAGTGCGGCGGCACATACACACAGAACATCCCCAGCGCGGCGGCACATACACACACAGAACATCCCCAGCGTGGCGGCACACACACACAGAACATCCCCAGCGCGGTGGCACACACACACAGAACATCCCCAGCGCGGCGGCACACACACACAGAACATCCCCAGCGCGGCGGCACACACACACAGAACATCCCCAGCGCGGCGGCACACACACACAGAACATCCCCAGCGCGGCGGCACATACACACAGAACATCCCCAGCGCGGCGGCACACACACAGAGAACATCCCCAGCGCGGTGGTACACACACACAGAACATCCCCAGCGCGGCGGCACATACACACAGAACATCCCCAGCACGGCGGCACACACACACAGAACATCCCCAGCGCGGCGGCACACACACACAGAACATCCCCAGCGCGGCGGCACATACACACAGAACACCCCCAGCGCGGCGGCACACACACACAGAACATCCCCAGCGCGGCGGCACATACACACAGAACACCCCCAGCGCGGCGGCACATACACACACAGAACACCCCCAGCGCGGCGGCACATACACACAGAACATCCCCAGCGCGGCGGCACATACACACACAGAACATCCCCAGCGCGGCGGCACATACACACAGAACATCCCCAGCGCGGCGGCACATACACACAGAACATCCCCAGCGCGGCGGCACATACACACAGAACATCCCCAGCGCGGCGGCACACACACACAGAACATCCCCAGCGCGGCTGCACATACACACAGAACACCCCCAGCGCGGCGGCACATACACACACAGAACATCCCCAGCGCGGCGGCACATACACACAGAACATCCCCAGCGCGGCGGCACACACACACACAGAACACCCCCAGCGCGGCGGCACACACACACAGAACATCCCCAGCGCGGCGGCACATACACACAGAACATCCCCAGCGCGGCGGCACATACACACACAGAACATCCCCAGCGCGGCGGCACATACACACAGAACATCCCCAGCGCGGCGGCACATACACACACAGAACATCCCCAGCGCGGCGGCACATACACACAGAACATCCCCAGCGCGGCGGCACACACACACACAGAACACCCCCAGCGCGGCGGCACATACACACAGAACATCCCCAGCGCGGCGGCACATACACACAGAACACCCCCAGCGCGGCGGCACACACACACAGAACATCCCCAGCGCGGCGGCACACACACACAGAACATCCCCAGCGCGGCGGCACACACACACACAGAACATCCCCAGCACGGCGGCACATACACACACAGAACATCCCCAGCGCGGCGGCACATACACACACAGAACACCCCCAGCGCGGCGGCACACACACACACAGAACATCCCCAGCGCGGCGGCACATACACACACAGAACACCCCCAGCGCGGCGGCACATACACACAGAACATCCCCAGCGCGGCGGCACATACACACAGAAAATCCCCAGCGCGGCGGCACATACACACAGAACATCCCCAGCGCGGCGGCACACACACACACAGAACATCCCCAGCGCGGCGGCACACACACACAGAACATCCCCAGCGCGGCGGCACATACACACAGAACATCCCCAGCGCGGCGGCACACACACACACAGAACATCCCCAGCGCGGCGGCACACACACACAGAACATCCCCAGCGCGGCGGCACATACACACAGAACATCCCCAGCGCGGTGGCACACACACACAGAACACCCCCAGCGCGGCGGCACATACACACAGAACACCCCCAGCGCGGCGGCACACACACACAGAACACCCCCAGCGCGGCGGCACATACACACAGAACATCCCCAGCGCGGCGGCACACACACACAGAACATCCCCAGCACGGCGGCACATACACACAGAACATCCCCAGCGCGGCGGCACATACACACAGAACACCCCCAGCGCGGCGGCACACACACACAGAACATCCCCAGCGCGGCGGCACACACACACAGAACACCCCCAGCGCGGCGGCACACACACAGAACATCCCCAGCGCGGCGGCACACACACACACAGAACATCCCCAGCGCGGCGGCACACACACACACAGAACATCCCCAGCGCGGCGGCACACACACACAGAACATCCCCAGCGCGGCGGCACACACACACAGAACATCCCCAGCGCGGCGGCACACACACACAGAACACCCCCAGCGCGGCGGCACACACACACAGAACACCCCCAGTGCGGCGGCACACACACACACAGAACACCCCCAGCGCGGCGCCACACACACACAGAACACCCCCAGCGCGGCGGCACACACACACAGAACATCCCCAGCGCGGCGGCACATACACACACAGAACATCCCCAGCGCGGCGGCACATACACACAGAACATCCCCAGCACGGCGGCACATACACACAGAACATCCCCAGCGCGGCGGCACATACACACAGAACATCCCCAGCGCGGCGGCACATACACACACAGAACATCCCCAGAGCGGCGGCACACACACACAGAACATCCCCAGCGCGGCGGCACATACACACAGAACACCCCCAGCGCGGCGGCACATACACACACAGAACATCCCCAGCGCGGCGGCACACACACACACAGAACATCCCCAGCGCGGCGGCACATACACACAGAACACCCCCAGCGCGGCGGCACATACACACAGAACATCCCCAGCGCGGCGGCACATACACACAGAACATCCCCAGCGCGGCGGCACACACACACAGAACATCCCCAGCGCGGCGGCACATACACACACAGAACATCCCCAGCGCGGCGGCACATACACACACAGAACATCCCCAGCGCGGCGGCACATACACACACAGAACATCCCCAGCGCGGCGGCACACACACACAGAACATCCCCAGCGCGGCGGCACATACACACACAGAACATCCCCAGCGCGGCGGCACACACACACAGAACATCCCCAGCGCGGCGGCACATACACACAGAAAATCCCCAGCGCGGCGGCACACACACACAGAACATCCCCAGCGCGGCGGCACACACACACAGAACACCCCCAGCGCAGCGGTACATACACACAGAACATCCCCAGCGCGGCGGTACATACACACAGAACACCCCCAGCGCGGCGGCACACACACACAGAACATCCCCAGCGCGGCGGCACATACACACAGAACATCCCCAGCGCGGTGGCACATACACACAGAACACCCCCAGCGCGGCGGCACACACACACAGAACATCCCCAGCGCGGCGGCATATACACACAGAACATCCCCAGCGCGGCGGCACATACACACAGAACATCCCCAGCGCGGCGGCACATACACACAGAACATCCCCAGCGCGGCGGCACACACACACAGAACATCCCCAGCGCGGCGGCACATACACACAGAACACCCCCAGCGCGGCGGCACACACACACAGAACACCCCCAGCGCGGCGGCACACACACACAGAACATCCCCAGCGCGGCGGCACATACACACAGAACATCCCCAGCGCGGCGGCACATACACACAGAACACCCCCAGCGCGGCGGCACACACACACAGAACACCCCCAGCGCGGCGGCACACACACACAGAACATCCCCAGCGCGGCGGCACACACACACAGAACATCCCCAGCGCGGCGGCACATACACACACAGAACATCCCCAGAGCGGCGGCACATACACACAGAACATCCCCAGCGCGGCGGCACACACACACAGAACATCCCCAGCGCGGCGGCACATACACACAGAACATCCCCAGCGCGGCGGCACATACACACACAGAACATCCCCAGCGCGGCGGCACACACACACACAGAACATCCCCAGCGCGGCGGCACACACACACAGAACATCCCCAGCGCGGCGGCACACACACACAGAACACCCCCAGCGCGGCGGCACACACACACAGAACATCCCCAGCGCGGCGGCACACACACACAGAACATCCCCAGCGCGGCGGCACACACACACAGAACATCCCCAGCGCGGCGGCACACACACACAGAACACCCCCAGCGCGGCGGCACACACACACAGAACACCCCCAGCGCGGCGGCACACACACACACAGAACACCCCCAGCGCGGCGCCACACACACACAGAACACCCCCAGCGCGGCGGCACACACACACAGAACATCCCCAGCGCGGCGGCACATACACACACAGAACATCCCCAGAGCGGCGGCACATACACACAGAACATCCCCAGCGCGGCGGCACACACACACAGAACACCCCCAGCGCGGCGGCACACACACACAGAACACCCCCAGCGCGGCGGCACACACACACACAGAACACCCCCAGCGCGGCGCCACACACACACAGAACACCCCCAGCGCGGCGGCACACACACACAGAACATCCCCAGCGCGGCGGCACATACACACACAGAACATCCCCAGAGCGGCGGCACATACACACAGAACATCCCCAGCGCGGCGGCACATACACACAGAACACCCCCAGCGCGGCGGCACATACACACAGAACATCCCCAGCGCGGCGGCACACACACACAGAACATCCCCAGCGCGGCGGCACACACACACAGAACATCCCCAGCGCGGCGGCACATACACACAGAACACCCCCAGCGCGGCGGCACACACACACAGAACACCCCCAGCACGGCGGCACATACACACAGAACATCCCCAGCGCGGCGGCACACACACACAGAACATCCCCAGCGCGGCGGCACATACACACAGAACACCCCCAGCGCGGCGGCACACACACACAGAACACCCCCAGCGCGGCGGCACATACACACAGAACATCCCCAGCGCGGCGGCACATACACACAGAACATCCCCAGCGTGGCGGCACATACACACAGAACATCCCCAGCGCGGCGGCACACACACAGAACATCCCCAGCGCGGCGGCACACACACAGAACATCCCCAGCGCGGTGGCACATACACACAGAACACCCCCAGCGCGGCGGCACATACACACAGAACATCCCCAGCGCGGCGGCACACACACACACAGAACATCCCCAGCGGCGGCACATACACACAGAACATCCCCAGCGCGGCGGCGCATACACACAGAACATCCCCAGCGCGGCGGCACACACACACAGAACATCCCCAGCGCGGCGGCACACACACACAGAACATCCCCAGCGCGGCGGCGGCACATACACACAGAACACCCCCAGCGCGGCGGCACACACACACAGAACATCCCCAGCGCGGCGGCACATACACACAGAACACCCCCAGCGCGGTGGCACATACACACAGAACACCCCCAGCGCGGCGGCACACACACACAGAACATCCCCAGCGCGGTGGCACATACACACAGAACATCCCCAGCGCGGCGGCACACACACACAGAACATCCCCAGCGCGGCGGCACACACACACAGAACATCCCCAGCGCGGCGGCACACACACACAGAACATCCCCAGCGCGGCGGCACATACACACAGAACACCCCCAGCGCGGCGGCACACACACACAGAACATCCCCAGCGCGGCGGCACACACACACAGAACACCCCCAGCGCGGCGGCACATACACACAGAACATCCCCAGCACGGCGGCACATACACACAGAACATCCCCAGCGCGGCGGCACATACACACAGAACATCCCCAGCGCGGCGGCACACACACAGAACATCCCCAGCGCGGCGGCACACACACAGAACATCCCCAGCGCGGTGGCACATACACACAGAACACCCCCAGCGCGGCGGCACATACACACAGAACATCCCCAGCGCGGCGGCACATACACACAGAACATCCCCAGCGTGGCGGCACACACACACAGAACATCCCCAGCGCGGTGGCACACACACACAGAACATCCCCAGCGCGGCGGCACACACACACAGAACACCCCCAGCGTGGCGGCACACACACAGAACATCCCCAGCGCGGCGGCACATACACACAGAACATCCCCAGCGCGGCGGCGCATACACACAGAACATCCCCAGTGCGGCGGCACACACACACAGAACATCCCCAGCGCGGCGGCACACACACACAGAACATCCCCAGCGCGGCGGCGGCACATACACACAGAACACCCCCAGCGCGGTGGCACACACACACAGAACATCCCCAGCGCGGCGGCACATACACACAGAACACCCCCAGCGCGGTGGCACATACACACAGAACACCCCCAGCGCGGCGGCACATACACACAGAACATCCCCAGCGCGGCGGCACATACACACAGAACATCCCCAGCGCGGCGGCACACACACACAGAACATCCCCAGCGCGGTGGCACACACACACAGAACATCCCCAGCGCGGCGGCACATACACACACAGAACATCCCCAGCGCGGCGGCACATACACACAGAACATCCCCAGCGCGGCGGCACACACACACAGAACATCCCCAGCGCGGCGGCACACACACACAGAACACCCCCAGCGCGGCGGCACACACACACAGAACATCCCCAGCGCGGCGGCACACACACACAGAACACCCCCAGCGCGGCGGCACATACACACAGAACATCCCCAGCGCGGCGGCACACACACACAGAACATCCCCAGCGCGGCGGCACACACACACAGAACATCCCCAGCGCGGCGGCACACACACACAGAACATCCCCAGCGCGGCGGCACACACACACAGAACACCCCCAGCGCGGCGGCACACACACACAGAACATCCCCAGCGCGGCGGCACACACACACAGAACATCCCCAGCGCGGCGGCACACACACACAGAACACCCCCAGCGCGGCGGCACACACACATAGAACATCCCCAGCGCGGCGGCACACACACACAGAACATCCCCAGCGCGGCAGCACACACACACAGAACATCCCCAGCACGGCGGCACATACACACACAGAACATCCCCAGCGCGGCGGCACATACACACAGAACATCCCCAGCGCGGCGGCACACACACACAGAACATCCCCAGCGCGGCGGCACATACACACAGAACACCCCCAGCGCGGCGGCACATACACACAGAACATCCCCAGCGCGGCGGCACACACACACAGAACACCCCCAGCGCGGCGGCACATACACACAGAACATCCCCAGCGCGGCGGCACACACACACAGAACATCCCCAGCGCAGCGGCACACACACACAGAACACCCCCAGCACTGCGGCACACACACACAGAACACCCCCAGTGCGGCGGCACATACACACAGAACACCCCCAGCGCAGCGGCACATACACACAGAACACCCCCAGCGCGGCGGCACACACACACAGAACATCCCCAGCGCGGCGGCACACACACACAGAACACCTTCAGCGCGGCGGCACACACACACAGAACACCCCCAGCGCGGCGGCACACACACACAGAACATCCCCAGCGCGGCGGCACACACACACAGAACACCTTCAGCGCGGCGGCACACACACACAGAACACCCCCAGCGCGGCGGCACATACACACAGAACACCCCCAGCGCGGCGGCACATACACACAGAACACCCCCAGCGCGGCGGCACATACACACACAGAACACCCCCAGCGCAGCGGCACATACACACAGAACACCCCCAGCGCGGCGGCACACACACACAGAACATCCCCAGCGCGGCGGCACACACACACACAGAACATCCCCAGCGCGGCGGCACATACACACAGAACATCCCCAGCGCGGCGGCACATACACACAGAACATCCCCAGCGCGGCGGCACATACACACAGAACATCCCCAGCGCGGCGGCACACACACACAGAACACCCCCAGCGCGGCGGCACACACACACAGAACATCCCCAGCGCGGCGGCACACACACACAGAACATCCCCAGCGCGGTGGCACACACACACAGAACACCCCCAGCGCGGCGGCACACACACACAGAACACCCCCAGCGTGGCGGCACACACACAGAACATCCCCAGCGCGGCGGCACATACACACAGAACATCCCCAGCGCGGCGGCACATACACACAGAACACCCCCAGCGCGGCGGCACATACACACAGAACACCCCCAGCGCGGTGGCACACACACACACAGAACACCCCCAGCGCGGCGGCTCACACACACAGAACATCCCCAGCGCGGCGGCACACACACACAGAACATCCCCAGCGCGGCGGCACATACACACAGAACATCCCCAGCGCGGCGGCACATACAAACAGAACATCCCCAGCACGGCGGCACATACACACAGAACATCCCCAGCGTGGCGGCACACACACACAGAACATCCCCAGCGCGGCGGCACACACACACAGAACACCCCCAGCGTGGCGGCACATACACACAGAACACCCCCAGCGCGGCGGCACATACACACAGAACATCCCCAGCGCGGCGGCACATACACACAGAACATCCCCAGCGCGGCGGCACACACACACAGAACATCCCCAGCGCGGCGGCACACACACACAGAACATCCCCAGCGCGGCGGCACATACACACAGAACATCCCCAGCGCGGCGGCACACACACACAGAACACCCCCAGCGCGGCGGCACACACACACAGAACATCCCCAGCGCGGTGGCACACACACACAGAACACCCCCAGCGCGGCGGCACACACACACAGAACACCCCCAGCGTGGCGGCACACACACAGAACATCCCCAGCGCGGCGGCACATACACACAGAACATCCCCAGCGCGGCGGCACATACACACAGAACACCCCCAGCGCGGCGGCACATACACACAGAACACCCCCAGCGCGGTGGCACACACACACAGAACACCCCCAGCGCGGCGGCTCACACACACAGAACATCCCCAGCGCGGCGGCACACACACACAGAACATCCCCAGCGCGGCGGCACATACACACAGAACATCCCCAGCGCGGCGGCACATACACACAGAACATCCCCAGCACGGCGGCACATACACACAGAACATCCCCAGCGTGGCGGCACATACACACAGAACACCCCCAGCGCGGCGGCACATACACACAGAACACCCCCAGCGCGGTGGCACACACACACACAGAACACCCCCAGCGCGGCGGCACACACACACAGAACATCCCCAGCGCGGCGGCACACACACACAGAACACCCCCAGCGTGGCGGCACATACACACAGAACACCCCCAGCGCGGCGGCACATACACACAGAACATCCCCAGCGCGGCGGCACATACACACAGAACATCCCCAGCGTGGCGGCACACACACACAGAACATCCCCAGCGCGGCGACACACACACACAGAACACCCCCAGCGTGGCGGCACATACACACAGAACATCCCCAGCGCGGCGGCACATACACACAGAACACCCCCAGCGTGGCGGCACACACACACAGAACATCCCCAGCGCGGCGGCACACACACACAGAACACCCCCAGCGTGGCGGCACATACACACAGAACATCCCCAGCGCGGCGGCACATACACACACAGAACATCCCCAGCGCGGCGGCACATACACACACAGAACATCCCCAGCGCGGCGGCACATACACACACAGAACATCCCCAGCGCGGCGGCACATACACACAGAACACCCCCAGCGCGGCGGCACATACACACAGAACATCCCCAGCGCGGCGGCACATACACACAGAACATCCCCAGCGCGGCGGCACATACACACAGAACATCCCCAGCGCGGCGGCACATACACACAGAACACCCCCAGCGCGGCGGCACACACACACAGAACATCCCCAGCGCGGCGGCATACACACACAGAACATCCCCAGCGCGGCGGCACATACACACAGAACATCCCCAGCGCGGCGGCACACACACAAAGAACATCCCCAGCGCGGCGGCACACACACACAGAACATCCCCAGCGCGGCGGCACACACACACACAGAACACCCCCAGCGCGGCGGCACACACACACATAACATCCCCAGCGCGGCGGCACATACACACACAGAACACCCCCAGCGCGGCGGCACACACACACAGAACACCCCCAGCGCGGCGGCACATATACACAGAACACCCCCAGCGCGGCGGCACATACACACAGAACATCCCCAGCGCGGCGGCACACACACACACAGAACACCCCCAGCGCGGAGGCACACACACACACAGAACACCCCCAGCGCGGCGGCACACACACACAGAACATCCCCAGTGCGGCGGCACATACACACAGAACATCCCCAGCGCGGCGGCACATACACACAGAACATCCCCAGCGCGGCGGCACATACACACAGAACACCCCCAGCGCGGCGGCACACACACACACAGAACACCCCCAGCGCGGCGGCACATACACACACAGAACATCCCCAGCGCGGCGGCACACACACACAGAACACCCCCAGCGCGGCGGCACACACACCCACAGAACACCCCCAGCGCGGCAGCACACACACACAGAACACCCCCAGCACGGCGGCACATACACACAGAACATTTCCAGCGCGGCGGCACATACACACAGAACACACCCAGCGCGGCGGCACATACACACAGAACACACCCAGCGCGGCGGCACATACACACAGAACACACCCAGCGCGGCGGCACATACACACAGAACATCCCCAGCGCGGCGGCACACACACACAGAACATCCCCAGCGCGGCGGCACACACACACAGAACACCCCCAGCGCGGCGGCACATACACACAGAACATCCCCAGCGCGGCGGCACATACACACAGAACATCCCCAGCGCGGCGGCACACACACACAGAACATCCCCAGCGCGGCGGCACATACACACACAGAACATCCCCAGCGCGGCGGCACATACACACACAGAACATCCCCAGCGCGGCGGCACATACACACACAGAACATCCCCAGCGCGGCGGCACATACACACACAGAACATCCCCAGCGCGGCGGCACATACACACAGAACACCCCCAGCGCGGCGGCACACACACACAGAACATCCCCAGCGCGGCGGCACATACACACAGAACATCCCCAGCGCGGCGGCACATACACACAGAACATCCCCAGTGCGGCGGCACATACACACAGAACACCCCCAGCGCGGTGGCACATACACACAGAACATCCCCAGCGCGGCGGCACATACACACAGAACATCCCCAGCGCGGCGGCACACACACACAGAACATCCCCAGCGCGGCGGCACACACACACAGAACATCCCCAGCGCGGTGGCACATACACACAAAACATCCCCAGCGCGGCGGCACATACACACAGAACACCCCCAGCGCGGCGGCACACACACACACAGAACATCCCCAGCACGGCGGCACACACACACAGAACACCCCCAGCGCGGCGGCACACACACACAGAACATCCCCAGCGCGGCGGCACAAACACACACAGAACACCCCCAGCGCGGCGGCACATACACACAGAACATCCCCAGCACGGCGGCACACACACACAGAACATCCCCAGCGCGGTGGCACAAACACACACAGAACACCCCCAGCGCGGCGGCACATACACACAGAACATCCCCAGCGCGGCGGCACAAACACACACAGAACACCCCCAGCGCGGCGGCACATACACACACAGAACACCCCCAGCGCGGCGGCACACACACACACAGAACATCCCCAGAGCGGCGGCACATACACACAGAACACCCCCAGCGCGGCGGCACATACACACAGAACATCCCCAGCGCGGCGGCACACACACACAGAACATCCCCAGCGCGGCGGCACACACACACAGAACACCCCCAGCGCGGCGGCACATACACACAGAACACCCCCAGCGCGGCGGCACATACACACAGAACATCCCCAGCGCGGCGGCACACACACACAGAACACCCCCAGCGCGGCGGCACACACACACAGAACATCCCCAGCGCGGCGGCACACACACACAGAACATCCCCAGCGCGGCGGCACATACACACACAGAACACCCCCAGCGCGGCGGCACACACACACAGAACACCCCCAGCGCGGCGGCACATACACACAGAACATCCCCAGTGCGGCGGCACATACACACAGAACACCCCCAGCGCGGCGGCACACACACACAGAACACCCCCAGCGCGGCAGCACACACACACAGAACATCCCCAGCGCGGCGGCACATACACACAGAACATCCCCAGCGCGGTGGCACATACACACAGAACACCCCCAGCGCGGCGGCACATACACACAGAACATCCCCAGCGCCGCGGCACACACACACAGAACACCCCCAGCGCGGCAGCACATACAAACAGAACATCCCCAGCGCGGCGGCACACACACACAGAACATCCCCAGCGCGGCGGCACACACACACAGAACAACCCCAGCGCGGCGGCACATACACACAGAACATCCCCAGCGCGGCGGCACATACACACAGAACACCCCCAGCGCGGCGGCACATACACACAGAACATCCCCAGCGCGGCGGCACACACACACAGAACAACCCCAGCGCGGCGGCACATACACACAGAACATCCCCAGCGCGGCGGCACATACACACAGAACATCCCCAGCGCGGCGGCACATACACACAGAACATCCCCAGCGCGGCGGCACATACACACAGAACATCCCCAGCGCGGCGGCACATACACACACAGAACATCCCCAGCGCGGCGGCACATACACACAAAACATCCCCAGCGCGGCGGCACATACACACAAAACATCCCCAGCGCGGCGGCACATACACACAGAACACCCCCAGCGCGGCGGCACATACACACAGAACATCCCCAGCGCGGCGGCACATACACACAGAACATCCCAAGCGCGGCGGCACACACACACAGAACATCCCCAGCACGGCGGCACACACACACAGAACATCCCCAGCGCGGCGGCACATACACACAGAACATCCCCAGCGCGGCGGCACATACACACAGAACACCCCCAGAGCGGCGGCACATACACACAGAACATCCCCAGCGCGGCGGCACATACACACAGAACATCCCCAGCGCGGCGGCACATACACACAGAACATCCCCAGCGCGGCGGCACATACACACAGAACATCCCCAGCGCGGCGGCACATACACACAGAACATCCCCAGCGCGGCGGCACATACACACAGAACACCCCCAGCGCGGCGGCACATACACACAGAACATCCCCAGCGCGGCGGCACATACACACAGAACATCCCCAGCGCGGGGGCACACACACACAGAACATCCCCAGCGCGGCGGCACACACACAGAACATCCCCAGCGCGGCGGCACACACACACAGAACATCCCCAGCGCGGCGGCACACACACACAGAACATCCCCAGCGCGGCGGCACACACACACAGAACATCCCCAGCGCGGCGGCACACACACACACAGAACACCCCCAGCGCGGCGGCACACACACACAGAAAACCCCCAGCGCGGCGGCACATACACACAGAACATCCCCAGCGCGGCGGCACACACACACACAGAACATCCCCAGCGCGGCGGCACACACACACAGAACATCCCCAGCGCGGCGGCACACACACACACAGAACACCCCCAGCGCGGCGGCACACACACACAGAACACATCCAGCGCGGCGGCACACACACACAGAACACCCCCAGCGCGGCGGCACATACACACAGAACACCCCCAGCGCGGCGGCACACACACACAGAACAACCCCAGCGCGGCGGCACATACACACAGAACAGCCCCAGCGCGGCGGCACACACACACAGAACACCCCCAGCGCGGCGGCACACACACACAGAACATCCCCAGCGCGGCGGCACACACACACAGAACATCCCCAGCGCGGCGGCACACACACACAGAACACCCCCAGCGCGGCGGCACATACACACAGAACATCCCCAGCGTGGCGGCACACACACACAGAACATCCCCAGCGCGGCGGCACATACACACACAGAACACCCCCAGCGCGGCGGCACACACACACAGAACACCCCCAGCGCGGCGGCACATACACACAGAACATCCCCAGCGCGGCGGCACATACACACAGAACACCCCCAGCGCGGCGGCACACACACACAGAACACCCCCAGCGCGGCGGCACATACACACAGAACACCCCCAGCGCGGCGGCACACACACACAGAACACCCCCAGCGCGGCGGCACATACACACAGAACATCCCCAGTGCGGCGGCACATACACACAGAACACCCCCAGCGCGGCGGCACACACACACAGAACACCCCCAGCGCGGCGGCACATACACACAGAACACCCCCAGCGCGGCGGCACACACACACAGAACATCCCCAGCGCGGCGGCACATACACACAGAACATCCCCAGCGCGGTGGCACATACACACAGAACATCCCCAGCGCGGCGGCACACACACACAGAACATCCCCAGCGCGGCGGCACACACACACAGAACATCGCCAGCGCTGCGGCACACACACAGAACATCCCCAGCGCGGCGGCACATACACACAGAACATCCCCAGCGCGGCGGCACATACACACAGAACACCCCCAGCGCGGCGGCACATACACACAGAACATCCCCAGCGCGGCGGCACATACACACAGAACATCCCCAGCGCGGCGGCACACACACACAGAACATCGCCAGCGCTGCGGCACACACACACAGAACATCCCCAGCGCAGCGGCACATACACACAGAACATCCCCAGCGCCGCGGCACACACACACAGAACACCCCCAGCGCGGCAGCACATACACACAGAACATCCCCAGCGCGGCGGCACACACACACAGAACATCCCCAGCGCGGCGGCACACACACACACAGAACATCCCCAGCGCGGCGGCACATACACACAGAACACCCCCAGCGCGGCGGCACATACACACAGAACATCCCCAGCGCCGCGGCACACACACACAGAACATCCCCAGCGCAGCGGCACATACACACAGAACATCCCCAGCGCGGCGGCACACACACACAGAACATCCCCAGCGTGGCGGCACACACACACAGAACATCCCCAGCGCGGCGGCACATACACACACAGAACATCCCCAGCGCGGTGGCACACACACACAGAACACCCCCAGCGCGGCGGCACACACACACAGAACATCCCCAGCGCGGCGGCACACACACACAGAACATCCCCAGCGCGGCGGCACATACACACACAGAACATCCCCAGCGCAGCGGCACATACACACAGAACATCCCCAGCGCGTCGGCACACACACACAGAACATCCCCAGCGCAGCGGCACACACACACAGAACATCCCCAGCGCGGCGGCACATACACACAGAACACCCCCAGCGCGGCGGCACACACACAGAACACCCCCAGCGCGGCGGCACATACACACAGAACACCCCCAGCGCGGCGGCACACACACAGAACACCCCCAGCGCGGCGGCACACACACACAGAACACCCCCAGCGCGGCGGCACATACACACAGAACATCCCCAGTGCGGCGGCACACACACACAGAACACCCCCAGCGCGGCGGCACACACACACAGAACACCCCCAGCGCGGCGGCACACACACACAGAACATCCCCAGTGCGGCGGCACACACACACAGAACACCCCCAGCGCGGCGGCACACACACACAGAACACCCCCAGCGCAGCGGCACATACACACACAGAACATCCCCAGCGCGGCGGCACACACACACAGAACATCCCCAGCGCGGCGGCACATACACACAGAACATCCCCAGCGCGGCGGCACATACACACAGAACATCCCCAGCGCGGCGGCACACACACACAGAACACCCCCAGCGCGGCGGCACACACACACAGAACACCCCCAGCGCGGCGGCACACACACACAGAACATCCCCAGCGCGGCGGCACATACACACAGAACACCCCCAGCGCGGCGGCACACACACACAGAACACCCCCAGCGCGGCGGCACATACACACAGAACACCCCCAGCGCGGCGGCACACACACACAGAACACCCCCAGCGCGGCGGCACATACACACAGAACATCCCCAGTGCGGCGGCACATACACACAGAACACCCCCAGCGCGGCGGCACACACACACAGAACACCCCCAGCGCGGCGGCACATACACACAGAACACCCCCAGCGCGGCGGCACACACACACAGAACATCCCCAGCGCGGCGGCACATACACACAGAACATCCCCAGCGCGGTGGCACATACACACAGAACATCCCCAGCGCGGCGGCACACACACACAGAACATCCCCAGCGCGGCGGCACACACACACAGAACATCGCCAGCGCTGCGGCACACACACACAGAACATCCCCAGCGCGGCGGCACATACACACAGAACATCCCCAGCGCGGCGGCACATACACACAGAACATCCCCAGCGCGGCGGCACATACACACAGAACATCCCCAGCGCGGCGGCACATACACACAGAACATCCCCAGCGCGGCGGCACATACACACAGAACATCCCCAGCGCGGCGGCACACACACACAGAACATCGCCAGCGCTGCGGCACACACACACAGAACATCCCCAGCGCAGCGGCACATACACACAGAACATCCCCAGCGCCGCGGCACACACACACAGAACACCCCCAGCGCGGCAGCACATACACACAGAACATCCCCAGCGCGGCGGCACACACACACAGAACATCCCCAGCGCGGCGGCACACACACACACAGAACATCCCCAGCGCGGCGGCACACACACACAGAACATCCCCAGCGCAGCGGCACATACACACAGAACATCCCCAGCGCGGCGGCACACACACACAGAACATCCCCAGCGCGGCGGCACACACACACACAGAACATCCCCAGCGCGGCGGCACATACACACAGAACACCCCCAGCGTGGCGGCACACACACACAGAACATCCCCAGCGCGGCGGCACATACACACACAGAACATCCCCAGCGCGGTGGCACACACACACAGAACACCCCCAGCGCGGCGGCACACACACACAGAACATCCCCAGCGCGGCGGCACACACACACAGAACATCCCCAGCGCGGCGGCACATACACACACAGAACATCCCCAGCGCAGCGGCACATACACACAGAACATCCCCAACGCGGCGGCACACACACACAGAACATCCCCAGCGCAGCGGCACACACACACAGAACATCCCCAGCGCGGCGGCACATACACACAGAACACCCCCAGCGCGGCGGCACACACACAGAACACCCCCAGCGCGGCGGCACACACACACAGAACACCCCCAGCGCGGCGGCACACACACACAGAACATCCCCAGTGCGGCGGCACACACACACAGAACACCCCCAGCGCGGCGGCACACACACACAGAACACCCCCAGCGCAGTGGCACATACACACACAGAACATCCCCAGCGCGGCGGCACACACACACAGAACATCCCCAGCGCGGCGGCACATACACACAGAACATCCCCAGCGCGGCGGCACATACACACAGAACATCCCCAGCGCGGCGGCACACACACACACAGAACACCCCCAGCGCGGCGGCACATACACACAGAACACCCCCAGCACGGCGGCACATACACACACAGAACACCCCCAGCGCGGCGGCACATACACACACAGAACATCCCCAGCGCGGCGGCACATACACACAGAACATCCCCAGCGCGGCGGCACATACACACACAGAACACCCCCAGCGCGGCGGCACAAACACACAGAACATCCCCAGCGCGGCGGCACACACACACAGAACACCCCCAGCGCGGCAGCACATACACACAGAACACCCCCAGCGCGGCGGCACATACACACAGAACACCCCCAGCGCGGCGGCACACACACACAGAACACCCCCAGCGCAGCGGCACATACACACAGAACATCCCCAGCGCGGCGGCACACACACACAGAACACCCCCAGCGCGGCGGCACATACACACAGAACACCCCCAGCGCGGCGGCACATACACACAGAACACCCCCAGCGCGGCGGCACATACACACAGAACACCCCCAGCGCGGCGGCACACACACAGAACACCCCCAGCGCGGCGGCACATACACACAGAACACCCCCAGCGCGGCGGCACACACACAGAACACCCCCAGCGCGGCGGCACACACACACAGAACACCCCCAGCGCGGCGGCACACACACACAGAACATCCCCAGTGCGGCGGCACACACACACAGAACACCCCCAGCGCGGCGGCACACACACACAGAACACCCCCAGCGCAGCGGCACATACACACACAGAACATCCCCAGCGCGGCGGCACACACACACAGAACATCCCCAGCGCGGCGGCACATACACACAGAACATCCCCAGCGCGGCGGCACATACACACAGAACATCCCCAGCGCGGCGGCACACACACACAGAACACCCCCAGCGCGGCGGCACACACACACAGAACACCCCCAGCGCGGCGGCACACACACACAGAACATCCCCAGCGCGGCGGCACATACACACAGAACACCCCCAGCGCGGCGGCACACACACACAGAACACCCCCAGCGCGGCGGCACATACACACAGAACACCCCCAGCGCGGCGGCACACACACACAGAACACCCCCAGCGCGGCGGCACATACACACAGAACATCCCCAGTGCGGCGGCACATACACACAGAACACCCCCAGCGCGGCGGCACACACACACAGAACACCCCCAGCGCGGCGGCACATACACACAGAACACCCCCAGCGCGGCGGCACACACACACAGAACATCCCCAGCGCGGCGGCACATACACACAGAACATCCCCAGCGCGGTGGAACATACACACAGAACATCCCCAGCGCGGCGGCACACACACACAGAACATACCCAGCGCGGCGGCACACACACACAGAACATCGCCAGCGCTGCGGCACACACACACAGAACATCCCCAGCGCGGCGGCACATACACACAGAACATCCCCAGCGCGGCGGCACATACACACAGAACATCCCCAGCGCGGCGGCACATACACACAGAACATCCCCAGCGCGGCGGCACATACACACAGAACATCCCCAGCGCGGCGGCACATACACACAGAACATCCCCAGCGCGGCGGCACACACACACAGAACATCGCCAGCGCTGCGGCACACACACACAGAACATCCCCAGCGCAGCGGCACATACACACAGAACATCCCCAGCGCCGCGGCACACACACACAGAACACCCCCAGCGCGGCAGCACATACACACAGAACATCCCCAGCGCGGCGGCACACACACACAGAACATCCCCAGCGCGGCGGCACACACACACAGAACATCCCCAGCGCGGCGGCACACACACACACAGAACATCCCCAGCGCGGCGGCACATACACACAGAACACCCCCAGCGTGGCGGCACACACACACAGAACATCCCCAGCGCGGCGGCACATACACACACAGAACATCCCCAGCGCGGTGGCACACACACACAGAACACCCCCAGCGCGGCGGCACACACACACAGAACATCCCCAGCGCGGCGGCACACACACACAGAACATCCCCAGCGCGGCGGCACATACACACACAGAACATCCCCAGCGCAGCGGCACATACACACAGAACATCCCCAACGCGGCGGCACACACACACAGAACATCCCCAGCGCAGCGGCACACACACACAGAACATCCCCAGCGCGGCGGCACATACACACAGAACACCCCCAGCGCGGCGGCACACACACAGAACACCCCCAGCGCGGCGGCACACACACACAGAACACCCCCAGCGCGGCGGCACACACACACAGAACATCCCCAGTGCGGCGGCACACACACACAGAACACCCCCAGCGCGGCGGCACACACACACAGAACACCCCCAGCGCAGTGGCACATACACACACAGAACATCCCCAGCGCGGCGGCACACACACACAGAACATCCCCAGCGCGGCGGCACATACACACAGAACATCCCCAGCGCGGCGGCACATACACACAGAACATCCCCAGCGCGGCGGCACACACACACACAGAACACCCCCAGCGCGGCGGCACATACACACAGAACACCCCCAGCACGGCGGCACATACACACACAGAACACCCCCAGCGCGGCGGCACATACACACACAGAACATCCCCAGCGCGGCGGCACATACACACAGAACATCCCCAGCGCGGCGGCACATACACACACAGAACACCCCCAGCGCGGCGGCACAAACACACAGAACATCCCCAGCGCGGCGGCACACACACACAGAACACCCCCAGCGCGGCAGCACATACACACAGAACACCCCCAGCGCGGCGGCACATACACACAGAACACCCCCAGCGCGGCGGCACACACACACAGAACACCCCCAGCGCAGCGGCACATACACACAGAACATCCCCAGCGCGGCGGCACACACACACAGAACACCCCCAGCGCGGCGGCACATACACACAGAACACCCCCAGCGCGGCGGCACATACACACAGAACACCCCCAGCGCGGCGGCACATACACACAGAACACCCCCAGCGCGGCGGCACACACACAGAACACCCCCAGCGCGGCGGCACATACACACAGAACACCCCCAGCGCGGCGGCACACACACAGAACACCCCCAGCGCGGCGGCACACACACACAGAACACCCCCAGCGCGGCGGCACACACACACAGAACATCCCCAGTGCGGCGGCACACACACACAGAACACCCCCAGCGCGGCGGCACACACACACAGAACACCCCCAGCGCAGCGGCACATACACACACAGAACATCCCCAGCGCGGCGGCACACACACACAGAACATCCCCAGCGCGGCGGCACATACACACAGAACATCCCCAGCGCGGCGGCACATACACACAGAACATCCCCAGCGCGGCGGCACACACACACAGAACACCCCCAGCGCGGCGGCACACACACACAGAACACCCCCAGCGCGGCGGCACACACACACAGAACATCCCCAGCGCGGCGGCACATACACACAGAACACCCCCAGCGCGGCGGCACACACACACAGAACACCCCCAGCGCGGCGGCACATACACACAGAACACCCCCAGCGCGGCGGCACACACACACAGAACACCCCCAGCGCGGCGGCACATACACACAGAACATCCCCAGTGCGGCGGCACATACACACAGAACACCCCCAGCGCGGCGGCACACACACACAGAACACCCCCAGCGCGGCGGCACATACACACAGAACACCCCCAGCGCGGCGGCACACACACACAGAACATCCCCAGCGCGGCGGCACATACACACAGAACATCCCCAGCGCGGTGGAACATACACACAGAACATCCCCAGCGCGGCGGCACACACACACAGAACATACCCAGCGCGGCGGCACACACACACAGAACATCGCCAGCGCTGCGGCACACACACACAGAACATCCCCAGCGCGGCGGCACATACACACAGAACATCCCCAGCGCGGCGGCACATACACACAGAACATCCCCAGCGCGGCGGCACATACACACAGAACATCCCCAGCGCGGCGGCACATACACACAGAACATCCCCAGCGCGGCGGCACATACACACAGAACATCCCCAGCGCGGCGGCACACACACACAGAACATCGCCAGCGCTGCGGCACACACACACAGAACATCCCCAGCGCAGCGGCACATACACACAGAACATCCCCAGCGCCGCGGCACACACACACAGAACACCCCCAGCGCGGCAGCACATACACACAGAACATCCCCAGCGCGGCGGCACACACACACAGAACATCCCCAGCGCGGCGGCACACACACACACAGAACATCCCCAGCGCGGCGGCACATACACACAGAACACCCCCAGCGCGGCGGCACATACACACAGAACATCCCCAGCGCGGCGGCACATACACACAGAACATCCCCAGCGCGGCGGCACATACACACACAGAACATCCCCAGCGCGGCGGCACACACACACAGAACATCCCCAGCGCAGCGGCACATACACACAGAACATCCCCAGCGCGGCGGCACACACACACAGAACATCCCCAGCGTGGCGGCACACACACACAGAACATCCCCAGCGCGGCGGCACATACACACACAGAACATCCCCAGCGCGGTGGCACACACACACAGAACACCCCCAGCGCGGCGGCACACACACACAGAACATCCCCAGCGCGGCGGCACACACACACAGAACATCCCCAGCGCGGCGGCACATACACACACAGAACATCCCCAGCGCAGCGGCACATACACACAGAACATCCCCAACGCGGCGGCACACACACACAGAACATCCCCAGCGCAGCGGCACACACACACAGAACATCCCCAGCGCGGCGGCACATACACACAGAACATCCCCAGCGCAGCGGCACACACACACAGAACACCCCCAGCGCGGCGGCACACACACAGAACATCCCCAGCGCGGCGGCACATACACACAGAACACCCCCAGCGCGGCGGCACACACACAGAACACCCCCAGCGCGGCGGCACACACACACAGAACACCCCCAGCGCGGCGGCACACACACACAGAACATCCCCAGTGCGGCGGCACACACACACAGAACACCCCCAGCGCGGCGGCACACACACACAGAACACCCCCAGCGCAGCGGCACATACACACACAGAACATCCCCAGCGCGGCGGCACACACACACAGAACATCCCCAGCGCGGCGGCACATACACACAGAACATCCCCAGCGCGGCGGCACATACACACAGAACATCCCCAGCGCGGCGGCACACACACACACAGAACACCCCCAGCGCGGCGGCACATACACACAGAACACCCCCAGCACGGCGGCACATACACACACAGAACACCCCCAGCGCGGCGGCACATACACACACAGAACATCCCCAGCGCGGCGGCACATACACACAGAACATCCCCAGCGCGGCGGCACATACACACACAGAACACCCCCAGCGCGGCGGCACAAACACACAGAACATCCCCAGCGCGGCGGCACACACACACAGAACACCCCCAGCGCGGCAGCACATACACACAGAACACCCCCAGCGCGGCGGCACATACACACAGAACACCCCCAGCGCGGCGGCACACACACACAGAACACCCCCAGCGCAGCGGCACATACACACAGAACATCCCCAGCGCGGCGGCACACACACACAGAACACCCCCAGCGCGGCGGCACATACACACAGAACACCCCCAGCGCGGCGGCACATACACACAGAACACCCCAAGCGCGGCGGCACATACACACAGAACACCCCCAGCGCGGCAGCACATACACACAGAACACCCCCAGCGCGGCGGCACACACACACAGAACACCCCCAGCGCGGCGGCACATACACACAGTACACCCCCAGCGCGGCAGCACATACACACAGAACACCCCCAGCGCGGCGGCACACACACACAGAACATCCCCAGCGCGGCGGCACACACACACAGAACACCCCCAGCGCGGCGGCACATACATACAGAGCACCCCCAGTGTGGCGGCACACACACACAGAACATCCCCAGCGCGGCGGCACACACACACAGAACATCCCCAGCGCGGCGGCACACACACACAGAACACCCCCAGCGCGGCGGCACATACACACAGAACATCCCCAGCGCGGCGGCACACACACACAGAACACCCCCAGCGCGGCGGCACATACACACACAGAACACCCCCAGCGCGGCGGCACATACACACAGAACATCCCCAGCGTGGCGGCACATACACACAGAACATCCCCAGCGCGGCGGCACATACACACAGAACACCCCCAGCGTGGCGGCACACACACACACAGAACATCCCCAGCGCGGCGGCACATACACACAGAACACCCCCAGCGCGGCGGCACATACACACAGAACATCCCCAGCGCGGCGGCACACACGCACAGAACATCCCCAGCGCGGCGGCACACACACACAGAACACCCCGAGCGCGGCGGCACATACGCACAGAACATCCCCAGCGCGGCGGCACACACACACAGAACATCCCCAGCGCGGCGGCACATACACACACAGAACATCCCCAGCGCGGCGGCACACACACACAGAACACCCCCAGCGCGGCGGCACATACACACAGAACATCCCCAGCGCGGCGGCACATACACACAGAACATCCCCAGCGCGGCGGCACATACACACAGAACACCCCCAGCGCGGCGGCACATACACACACAGAACATCCCCAGCGCTGCGGCACATACACACAGAACACCCCCAGCGCTGCGGCACACACACACACAGAACACCCCCAGCGCGGCGGCACACACACACAGAACATCCCCAGCGCGGCGGCACACACACACAGAACATCCCCAGTGCGGCGGCACACACACACACACAGAACACCCCCAGCGCGGCGGCACATACACACAGAACACCCCCAGCGCGGCGGCACACACACACAGAACACCCCCAGCGCGGCGGCACATACACACAGAACAGCCCCAGCGCGGCGGCACACACACACAGAACATCCCCAGCGCGGCGGCACACACACACAGAACATCCCCAGCGCGGCGGCACATACACACAGAACACCCCCAGCGCGGCGGCACATACACACAGAACATCCCCAGCGCGGCGGCACACACACACAGAACAACCCCAGCGCGGCGGCACATACACACAGAACACCCCCAGCGCGGCGGCACATACACACAGAACATCCCCAGCGCGGCGGCACATACACACAGAACATCCCCAGCGCGGCGGCACATACACACAGAACATCCCCAGCGCGGCGGCACACACACACAGAACACCCCCAGCGCGGCGGCACATACACACAGAACATCCCCAGCGCGGCGGCACATACACACAGAACATCCCCAGCGCGGCGGCACATACACACAGAACATCCCCAGCGCGGCGGCACACACACACAGAACATCCCCAGCACGGCGGCACATACACACAGAACACCCCCAGCGCGGCGGCACATACACACAGAACACCCCCAGCGCGGCGGCACACACACACAGAACACCCCCAGCGCGGCGGCACACACACACACAGAACATCCCCAGCGCGGCGGCACATACACACAGAACATCCCCAGCGCGGCGGCATATACACACACAGAACATCCCCAGCGCGGCGGCACACACACACAGAACATCCCCAGCGCGGCGGCACAAACACACAGAACATCCCCAGCGCGGCGGCACACACACACAGAACATCCCCAGCGCGGCGGCACATACACACAGAACATCCCCAGCGCGGCGGCACACACACACAGAACACCCCCAGCGCGGCGGCACACACACACAGAACATCCCCAGCGCGGCGGCACACACACACAGAACATCCCCAGCGCGGCGGCACACACACACAGAACATCCCCAGCGCGGCGGCACACACACACAGAACACCCCCAGCGCGGCGGCACACACACACAGAACATCCCCAGCGCGGCGGCACATACACACAGAACATCCCCAGCGCGGCGGCACATACACACAGAACATCCCCAGCGCGGCGGCACATACACACACAGAACATCCCCAGCGCTGCGGCACATACACACAGAACACCCCCAGCGCGGCGGCACATACACAGAACATCCCCAGCGCGGCGGCACACACACACAGAACATCCCCAGCGCGGCGGCACACACACACAGAACACCCCCAGCGCGGCGGCACATACACACAGAACACCCCCAGCGCGGCGGCACATACACACACAGAACATCCCCAGCGCTGCGGCACATACACACAGAACACCCCCAGCGCGGCGGCACACACACAGAACACCCCCAGCGCGGCGGCACATACACACAGAACACCCCCAGCGTGGCGGCACATACACACAGAACATCCCCAGCGCGGCGGCACACACACACAGAACATCCCCAGCGCGGCGGCACACACACACAGAACATCCCCAGCGCGGCGGCACACACACACAGAACACCCCCAGCGCGGCGGCACATACAAACAGAACACCCCCAGCGCAGCGGCACATACACACAGAACACCCCCAGCGCGGCGGCACATACAAACAGAACACCCCCAGCGCAGCGGCACATACACACAGAACATCCCCAGCGCGGCGGCACACACACACAGAACATCCCCAGCGCTGCGGCACATACACACAGAACACCCCCAGCGCGGCGGCACACACACACAGAACACCCCCAGCGCGGCGGCACACACACACAGAACACCCCCAGCGCAGCGGCACACACACACAGAACATCCCCAGCGCGGCGGCACATACACACACAGAACACCCCCAGCGCGGCGGCACACACACACAGAACATCCCCAGCGCGGCGGCACACACACACAGAACATCCCCAGCGCGGCGGCACACACACACAGAACACCCCCAGCGCAGCGGCACACACACACAGAACACCCCCAGCGCGGCGGCACATACACACACAGAACATCCCCAGCGCGGCGGCACATACACACAGAACATCCCCAGCGCGGCGGCACATACACACAGAACATCCCCAGCGCGGCGGCACATACACACAGAACATCCCCAGCGCGGCGGCACATACACACAGAACATCCCCAGCGCGGCGGCACACACACAGAACACCCCCAGCGTGGCGGCACACACACACAGAACATCCCCAGCGCGGCGGCACATACACACAGAACACCTCCAGCGCGGCGGCACATACACACAGAACACCCCCAGCGCGGTGGCACATACACACAGAACACCCCCAGCGCGGCGGCAAACACACACAGAACACCCCCAGCGCGGCAGCACATACACACAGAACATCCTCAGCGCAGCGGCACATACACACAGAACATCCCCAGTGCGGCGGCACATACACACAGAACATCCCCAGCGCGGCGGCACATACACACACAGAACATCCCCAGCGCGGCGGCACATACACACAGAACATCCCCAGCGCGGCGGCACACACACACAGAACACCCCCAGCGCAGCGGCACATACACACAGAACATCCCCAGCGCGGCGGCACATACACACACAGAACACCCCCAGCGCGGCGGCACATACACACAGAACATCCCCAGCGCGGCGGCACACACACACACAGAACACCCCCAGCGCGGCGGCACACACACACAGAACATCCCCAGCGCGGCGGCACACACACACAGAACATCCCCAGCGTGGCGGCACATACACACAGAACATCCCCAGCGCGGCGGCACATACACACAGAACATCCCCAGCGCGGCGGCACACACACACAGAACACCCCCAGCGCGGCGGCACACACACACAGAACATCCCCAGCGCGGCGGCACACACACACAGAACATCCCCAGCGTGGCGGCACACACACACAGAACATCCCCAGCGCGGCGGCACACATACACAGAACACCCCCAGCGCGGCGGCACATACACACAGAACATCCCCAGCGCGGCGGCACATACACACAGAACATCCCCAGCGCGGCGGCACATACACACAGAACACCCCCAGCGCAGCGGCACATACACACAGAACATCCCCAGCGCGGCGGCACATACACACAGAACACCCCCAGCGCAGCGGCACATACACACAGAACATCCCCAGCGCGGCGGCACATACACACAGAACACCCCCAGCGCAGCGGCACATACACACAGAACATCCCCAGCGCGGCGGCACATACACACACAGAACATCCCCAGCGCGGCGGCACACACACACAGAACACCCCCAGCGCGGCGGCACATACACACAGAACATCCCCAGCGCGGCGGCACACATACACACAGAACATCCCCAGCGCGGCGGCACATACACACAGAACATCCCCAGCGTGGCGGCACATACACACAGAACACCCCCAGCGCGGCGGCACATACACACAGAACATCCCCAGCACGGCGGCACATACACACAGAACACCCCCAGCGCGGCGGCACACACACACAGAACACCCCCAGCGCGGCGGCACACACACACAGAACATCCCCAGCGGGCCGGCACATACACACAGAACACCCCCAGCGCGGCGGCACATACACACAGAACACCCCCAGCGCGGCGGCACATACACACAGAACATCCCCAGCGCGGCGGCACATACACACAGAACATCCCCAGCGCGGCGGCACATACACACAGAACATCCCCAGCGCGGCGGCACATACACACAGAACATCCCCAGCGCGGCGGCACACACACACAGAACATCCCCAGCGCGGCGGCACACACACAGAACATCCCCAGCGCGGCGGCACATACACACAGAACATCCCCAGCGCGGCGGCACACACACACAGAACACCCCCAGCGCGGCGGCACATACACACAGAACACCCCCAGCGCGGCGGCACATACACACAAAGAACATCCCCAGCGCGGCGGCACACACACACAGAACATCCCCAGCGCGGCGGCACATACACACAAAGAACATCCCCAGCGCGGCGGCACACACACACAGAACACCCCCATCGCGGCGGCACATACACACAGAACACCCCCAGCGCGGCGGCACACACACACACAGAACATCCCCAGCGCAGCGGCACACACACACACAGAACATCCCCAGCGCGGCGGCACACACACACAGAACATCCCCAGCGCTGCGGCACATACACACAGAACACCCCCAGCGCGGCGGCACATACACACAGAACATCCCCAGCGCGGCGGCACATACACACAGAACATCCCCAGCGCGGCACACATACACACAGAACACCCCCAGCGCGGCGGCACACACACACAGAACATCCCCAGTGCGGCAGCACACACACACAGAACATCCCCAGCGCGGCGGCACATACACACAGAACATCCCCAGCGCGGCGGCACACACACACACAGAACATCCCCAGCGCTGCGGCACACACACACAGAACATCCCCAGCGCTGCGGCACACACACACAGAACATCCCCAGCGCGGCGGCACATACACACAGAACACCCCCAGCGCGGCGGCACACACACACACAGAACATCCCCAGCGCGGCGGCACACACACACACAGAACACCCCCAGCGCGGCGGCACATACACACAGAACACCCCCAGCGCGGCGGCACATACACACAGAACACCCCGAGTGCGGCGGCATACACACACAGAACATCCCCAGCGCGGCGGCACATACACACAACATCCCCAGCGCGGCGGCACACACACACAGAACACCCCCAGCGCGGCGGCACACACACACAGAACATCCCCAGCGCGGCGGCACACACACACAGAACATCCCCAGCGCGGCGGCACATACACACAGAACATCCCCAGCGCGGCGGCACATACACACAGAACATCCCCAGCGCGGCGGCACATACACACAGAACATCCCCAGCGCGGCGGCACACACACACAGAACATCCCCAGCGCGGCGGCACATACACACAGAACATCCCCAGCGCGGCGGCACATACACACAGAACATCCCCAGCGCGGCGGCACACACACACAGAACATCCCCAGCGCGGCGGCACATACACACAGAACATCCCCAGCGCGGCGGCACATACACACAGAACATCCCCAGCGCGGCGGCACACACACACACAGAACATCCCCTGCGCGGCGGCACACACACACACAGAACATCCCCCAGCGCGGCGGCACACACACACACAGAACATCCCCAGCGCGGCGGCACACACACACAGAACATCCCCAGCGCGGCGGCACATACGCACAGAACATCCCCAGCGCGGCGGCACACACACACAGAACACCCCCAGCGCGGCGGCACACACACACAGAACACCCCCAGCGCGGCGGCACACACACACAGAACACCCCCAGCGCGGCGGCACATACACACAGAACACCCCCAGCGCGGCGGCACATACACACAGAACATCCCCAGCGCGGCGGCACACAGACACAGAACATCCCCAGCGCGGAGGCACACACACACAGAACATCCCCAGCGCGGCGGCACACACACACAGAACATCCCCAGCGCGGCGGCACATACACACAGAACATCCCCAGCGCGGCGGCACACACACACAGAACATCCCCAGCGCGGCGGCACACACACACAGAACACCCCCAGCGCGGCGGCACACACACACAGAACATCCCCAGCGCGGCAGCACACACACACAGAACATCCCCAGCGCGGCGGCACATACACACAGAACATCCCCAGCGCGGCGGCACATACACACAGAACATCCCCAGCGCGGCGGCACACACACACAGAACACCCCCAGCGCGGCGGCACATACACACAGAACACCCCCAGCGCGGCGGCACATACACACAGAACACCCCCAGCGCGGCGGCACACACACACAGAACATCCCCAGCGCGGCGGCACATACACACAGAACATCCCCAGCGCGGCGGCACACACACACAGAACATCCCCAGCGCGGCGGCACACACACACAGAACACCCCCAGCGCAGCGGCACATACACACAGAACACCCCTAGCGCGGCGGCACACACACACAGAACACCCCCAGCGCAGCGGCACATACACACAGAACACCCCCAGCGCGGCGGCACACACACACAGAACATCCCCAGCGCGGCGGCACATACACACAGAACATCCCCAGCGCGGCGGCACACACACACAGAACACCCCCAGCGCAGCGGCACATACACACAGAACACCCCCAGCGCGGCAGCACATACACACAGAACATCCCCAGCGCGGCGGCACACACACACAGAACACCCCCAGCGCGGCGGCACACACACACAGAACATCCCCAGCGCGGCGGCACATACACACAGAACACCCCCAGCGCAGCGGCACACACACACAGAACATCCCCAGCGCGGCGGCGCATACACACAGAACATCCCCAGCGCGGCGGCACACACACACAGAACACCCCCAGCGCGGCGGCACATACACACAGAACACCCCCAGCGCGGCGGCACATACACACAGAACATCCCCAGCGCGGCGGCACATACACACAGAACATCCCCAGCGCGGCGGCACATACACACAGAACATCCCCAGCGCGGCGGCACACACACACAGAACACCCCCAGCGCTGCGGCACACACACACACAGAACATCCCCAGCGCGGCGGCACATACACACACAGAACATCCCCAGCGCGGCGGCACATACACACAGAACATCCCCAGCGCGGCGGCACACACACACACAGAACATCCCCAGCGCGGCGGCACACACACACACAGAACATCCCCAGCGCGGCGGCACACACACACAGAACACCCCCAGCGCTGCGGCACATACACACAGAACATCCCCAGCGCGGCGGCACATACACACAGAACATCCCCAGCGCGGCGGCACACACACACAGAACATCCCCAGCGCGGCGGCACATACACACAGAACACCCCCAGCGAGGCGGCACATACACACAGAACATCCCCAGCGCGGCGGCACATACACACACAGAACATCCCCAGCGCGGCGGCACACACACACAGTACACCCCCAGCGCGGCGGCACATACACACAGAACATCCCCAGCACGGCGGCACATACACACAGAACATCCCCAGCGCGGCGGCACATACACACAGAACACCCCCAGCGCGGCGGCACACACACACAGAACATCCCCAGCGCGGCGGCACATACACACAGAACACCCCCAGCGCAGCGGCACATACACACAGAACACCCCCAGCGCGGCGGCACACACACACAGAACATCCCCAGCGCGGCGGCACACACACACAGAACACACCCAGCGCAGCGGCACATACACACAGAACACCCTCAGCGCGACGGCACACACACACAGAACATCCCCAGCGCGGCGGCACATACACACAGAACACCCCCAGCGCAGCGGCACATACACACAGAACACCACCAGCGCGGCGGCACACACACACAGAACATCCCCAGCGCGGCGGCACACACACACAGAACACACCCAGCGCAGCGGCACATACACACAGAACACCCCCAGCGCGGCGGCACATACACACAGAACATCCCCAGCGCGGCGGCACACACACACAGAACACCCCCAGCGCGGCGGCACACACACACAGAACATCCCCAGTGCGGCGGCACATACACACAGAACACCCCCAGCGCAGCGGCACACACACACAGAACATCCCCAGCGCGGCGGCGCATACACACAGAACATCCCCAGCGCGGTGGCACACACACACAGAACACCCCCAGCGCGGCGGCACATACACACAGAACATCCCCAGCGCGGCGGCACACACACACAGAACACCCCCAGCGCGGCGGCACACACACAGAACATCCCCAGCGCGGCGGCACACACACACAGAACACCCCCAGCGCGGCGGCACACACACACAGAACATCCCCAGCGCGGCGGCACACACACACAGAACATCCCCAGCGCGGCGGCACACACACACAGAACACCCCCAGCGCGGCGGCACACACACACAGAACACCCCCAGCGCGGCGGCACACACACAGAACATCCCCAGCGCGGCGGCACATACACACAGAACATCCCCAGCGCGGCGGCACATACACACAGAACATCCCCAGCGCGGCGGCACATACACACACAGAACATCCCCAGCGCGGCGGCACACACATACACACAGAACACCCCCAGCGCGGCGGCACATACACACAGAACATCCCCAGCGCGGCGGCACATACACACACAGAACATCCCCAGCGCGGCGGCACACACACACAGAACACCCCCAGCGCGGCGGCACATACACACAGAACATCCCCAGCGCGGCGGCACATACACACAGAACATCCCCAGCGCGGCGGCACATACACACAGAACACCCCCAGCGCGGCGGCACACACACACAGAACACCCCCAGCGTGGCGGCACATACACACAGAACACCCCCAGCGCGGCGGCACATACACACAGAACACCCCCAGCGCGGCGGCACATACACACAGAACACCCCCAGCGCGGTGGCACACACACAAAGAACACCCCCAGCGCGGCGGCACATACACACAGAACACCCCCAGCGCGGCGGCACATACACACAGAACACCCCCAGCGCGGCGGCACATACACACACAGAACACCCCCAGCGCGGCGGCACATACACACAGAACACCCCCAGCGCGGCGGCACACACACACAGAACATCCCCATCGCGGCGGCACATACACACAGAACACCCCCAGCGCGGCGGCACACACACACACAGAACATCCCCAGCGCAGCGGCACATACACACAGAACACCCCCAGCGCGGCGGCACACACACACAGAACATCCCCAGCGCGGCGGCACATACACACAGAACACCCCCAGCGCGGCGGCACACACACACAGAACATCCCCAGCGCGGCGGCACATACACACAGAACACCCCCAGCGCGGCGGCACACACACACAGAACATCCCTAGCGCGGCGGCACATACACACAGAACACCCCCAGCGCGGCGGCACATACACACAGAACATCCCCAGCGCGGCGGCACACACACACAGAACACCCCCAGCGCGGCGGCACACACACACAGAACACCCCCAGCGCGGCGGCACATACACACAGAACATCCCCAGCGCGGCGGCACATACATACAGAACATCCCCAGCGCGGCGGCACATACACACAGAACATCCCCAGCGCGGCGGCACATACACACAGAACATCCCCAGCGCGGCGGCACACACACACAGAACATCCCCAGCGCGGCGGCACATACACACAGAACATCCCCAGCGCGGCGGCACACACACACAGAACATCCCCAGCGCGGCAGCACACACACACAGAACATCCCCAGCGCGGCGACACACACACACAGAACATCCCCAGCGCGGCGGCACACACACACAGAACATCCCCAGCGCGGCGGCACACACACACAGAACATCCCCAGCGCGGCGGCACACACACACAGAACATCCCCAGCGCGGCGGCACACACACACAGAACATCCCCAGCGCGGCGACACACACACACAGAACATCCCCAGCGCGGCGACACACACACACAGAACATCCCCAGCGCGGCGGCACATACACACAGAACATCCCCAGCGCGGCGGCACATACACACAGAACATCCCCAGCGCGGCGGCACATACACACACAGAACATCCCCAGCGCGGCGGCACATACACACACAGAACATTTCCAGCGCGGCGGCACATACACACACAGAACATCCCCAGCGCGGCGGCACATACACACACAGAACATTTCCAGCGCGGCGGCACATACACACACAGAACATCCCCAGCGCGGCGGCACATACACACACAGAACATCCCCAGCGCGGCGGCACATACACACACAGAACATCCCCAGCGCGGCGGCACATACACACAGAACACCCCCAGCGCGGCGGCACACACACACAGAACATCCCCAGCGCGGCGACACATACACACAGAACATCCCCAGCGCGGCGGCACATACACACAGAACATCCCCAGTGCGGCGGCACATACACACAGAACACCCCCAGCGCGGTGGCACATACACACAGAACATCCCCAGCGCGGCGGCACATACACACAGAACATCCCCAGCGCGGCGGCACACACACACAGAACATCCCCAGCGCGGCGGCACACACACACAGAACATCCCCAGCGCGGTGGCACACACACACAGAACATCCCCAGCACGGCGGCACACACACACAGAACACCCCCAGCGCGGCGGCACACACACACAGAACACCCCCAGCGCGGTGGCACATACACACAAAACATCCCCAGCGCGGCGGCACATACACACAGAACACCCCCAGCGCGGTGGCACACACACACAGAACATCCCCAGCACGGCGGCACACACACACAGAACACCCCCAGCGCGGCGGCACACACACACAGAACATCCCCAGCGCGGCGGCACAAACACACACAGAACACCCCCAGCGCGGCGGCACATACACACAGAACATCCCCAGCACGGCGGCACATACACACAGAACATCCCCAGCGCGGCGGCACATACACACAGAACATCCCCAGCGCGGCGGCACACACACACAGAACATCCCCAGCGCGGCGGCACACACACACAGAACATCCCCAGCGCGGTGGCACATACACACAGAACATCCCCAGCGCGGCGGCACAAACACACACAGAACACCCCCAGCGCGGCGGCACATACACACACAGAACACCCCCAGCGCGGCGGCACACACACACACAGAACATCCCCAGCGCGGCGGCACATACACACAGAACACCCCCAGCGCGGCGGCACACACACACAGAACATCCCCAGCGCGGCGGCACACACACAGAGAACACCCCCAGCGCGGCGGCACATACACACAGAACATCCCCAGCGCGGCGGCACACACACACAGAACATCCCCAGCGCGGCGGCACACACACACAGAACACCCCCAGCGCGGCGGCACATACACACAGAACACCCCCAGCGCGGCGGCACATACACACAGAACATCCCCAGCGCGGCGGCACACACACACAGAACACCCCCAGCGCGGCGGCACACACACACAGAACATCCCCAGCGCGGCGGCACACACACACAGAACATCCCCAGCGCGGCGGCACATACACACACAGAACACCCCCAGCGCGGCGGCACACACACACAGAACACCCCCAGCGCGGCGGCACATACACACAGAACATCCCCAGTGCGGCGGCACATACACACAGAACACCCCCAGCGCGGCGGCACACACACACAGAACACCCCCAGCGCGGCGGCACACACACACAGAACATCCCCAGCACGGCGGCACATACACACAGAACATCCCCAGCGCGGTGGCACATACACACAGAACACCTCCAGCGCGGCGGCACATACACACAGAACATCCCCAGCGCCGCGGCACACACACACAGAACACCCCCAGCGCGGCAGCACATACACACAGAACATCCCCAGCGCGGCGGCACACACACACAGAACATCCCCAGCGCGGCGGCACACACACACAGAACAACCCCAGCGCGGCGGCACATACACACAGAACATCCCCAGCGCGGCGGCACATACACACAGAACACCCCCAGCGCGGCGGCACATACACACAGAACATCCCCAGCGCGGCGGCACATACACACAGAACATCCCCAGCGCGGCGGCACACACACACAGAACACCCCCAGCGCGGCGGCACATACACACAGAACATCCCCAGCGCGGCGGCACATACACACACAGAACATCCCCAGCGCGGCGGCACATACACACAGAACATCCCCAGCGCGGCGGCACATACACACAGAACATCCCCAGCGCGGCGGCACATACACACAGAACATCCCCAGCGCGGCGGCACATACACACAGAACATCCCCAGCGCGGCGGCACATACACACACAGAACATCCCCAGCGCGGCGGCACATACACACAAAACATCCCCAGCGCGGCGGCACATACACACAAAACATCCCCAGCGCGGCGGCACATACACACAAAACATCCCCAGCGCGGCGGCACATACACACAGAACACCCCCAGCGCGGCGGCACATACACACAGAACATCCCCAGCGCGGCGGCACATACACACAGAACATCCCCAGCGCGGCGGCACACACACACAGAACATCCCCAGCACGGCGGCACACACACACAGAACATCCCCAGCGCGGCGGCACATACACACAGAACATCCCCAGCGCGGCGGCACATACACACAGAACACCCCCAGAGCGGCGGCACATACACACAGAACATCCCCAGCGCGGCGGCACATACACACAGAACATCCCCAGCGCGGCGGCACATACACACAGAACATCCCCAGCGCGGCGGCACATACACACAGAACATCCCCAGCGCGGCGGCACATACACACAGAACATCCCCAGCGCGGCGGCACATACACACAGAACACCCCCAGCGCGGCGGCACATACACACAGAACATCCCCAGCGCGGCGGCACATACACACAGAACATCCCCAGCGCGGCGGCACACACACACAGAACATCCCCAGCGCGGCGGCACACACACAGAACATCCCCAGCGCGGCGGCACACACACACAGAACATCCCCAGCGCGGCGGCACACACACACAGAACATCCCCAGCGCGGCGGCACACACACACAGAACATCCCCAGCGCGGCGGCACACACACACACAGAACACCCCCAGCGCGGCGGCACACACACACAGAAAACCCCCAGCGCGGCGGCACATACACACAGAACATCCCCAGCGCGGCGGCACACACACACACAGAACATCCCCAGCGCGGCGGCACACACACACAGAACATCCCCAGCGCGGCGGCACACACACACACAGAACACCCCCAGCGCGGCGGCACACACACACAGAACACCCCCAGCGCGGCGGCACATACACACAGAACACCCCCAGCGCGGCGGCACACACACACAGAACAACCCCAGCGCGGCGGCACATACACACAGAACAGCCCCAGCGCGGCGGCACACACACACAGAACACCCCCAGCGCGGCGGCACACACACACAGAACATCCCCAGCGCGGCGGCACACACACACAGAACATCCCCAGCGCGGCGGCACACACACACAGAACACCCCCAGCGCGGCGGCACATACACACAGAACATCCCCAGCGTGGCGGCACACACACACAGAACATCCCCAGCGCGGCGGCACATACACACACAGAACACCCCCAGCGCGGCGGCACACACACACAGAACACCCCCAGCGCGGCGGCACATACACACAGAACATCCCCAGCGCGGCGGCACATACACACAGAACACCCCCAGCGCGGCGGCACACACACACAGAACACCCCCAGCGCGGCGGCACATACACACAGAACACCCCCAGCGCGGCGGCACACACACACAGAACACCCCCAGCGCGGCGGCACATACACACAGAACATCCCCAGTGCGGCGGCACATACACACAGAACACCCCCAGCGCGGCGGCACACACACACAGAACACCCCCAGCGCGGCGGCACATACACACAGAACACCCCCAGCGCGGCGGCACACACACACAGAACATCCCCAGCGCGGCGGCACATACACACAGAACATCCCCAGCGCGGTGGCACATACACACAGAACATCCCCAGCGCGGCGGCACACACACACAGAACATCCCCAGCGCGGCGGCACACACACACAGAACATCGCCAGCGCTGCGGCACACACACACAGAACATCCCCAGCGCGGCGGCACATACACACAGAACATCCCCAGCGCGGCGGCACATACACACAGAACATCCCCAGCGCGGCGGCACATACACACAGAACATCCCCAGCGCGGCGGCACACACACACAGAACATCGCCAGCGCTGCGGCACACACACACAGAACATCCCCAGCGCAGCGGCACATACACACAGAACATCCCCAGCGCCGCGGCACACACACACAGAACACCCCCAGCGCGGCGGCACATACACACAGAACATCCCCAGCGCGGCGGCACACACACACACAGAACATCCCCAGCGCGGCGGCACATACACACAGAACACCCCCAGCGCGGCGGCACATACACACAGAACATCCCCAGCGCGGCGGCACACACACACAGAACATCCCCAGCGCAGCGGCACATACACACAGAACATCCCCAGCGCGGCGGCACACACACACAGAACATCCCCAGCGTGGCGGCACACACACACAGAACATCCCCAGCGCGGCGGCACATACACACACAGAACATCCCCAGCGCGGTGGCACACACACACAGAACACCCCCAGCGCGGCGGCACACACACACAGAACATCCCCAGCGCGGCGGCACACACACACAGAACATCCCCAGCGCGGCGGCACATACACACACAGAACATCCCCAGCGCAGCGGCACATACACACAGAACATCCCCAGCGCGGCGGCACACACACACAGAACATCCCCAGCGCGGCGGCACACACACACAGAACATCCCCAGCGCGGCGGCACATACACACAGAACACCCCCAGCGCGGCGGCACACACACAGAACACCCCCAGCGCGGCGGCACATACACACAGAACACCCCCAGCGCGGCGGCACACACACAGAACACCCCCAGCGCGGCGGCACACACACACAGAACACCCCCAGCGCGGCGGCACACACACACAGAACATCCCCAGTGCGGCGGCACACACACACAGAACACCCCCAGCGCGGCGGCACACACACACAGAACACCCCCAGCGCAGCGGCACATACACACACAGAACATCCCCAGCGCGGCGGCACACACACACAGAACATCCCCAGCGCGGCGGCACATACACACAGAACATCCCCAGCGCGGCGGCACATACACACAGAACATCCCCAGCGCGGCGGCACACACACACAGAACACCCCCAGCGCGGCGGCACACACACACAGAACACCCCCAGCGCGGCGGCACATACACACAGAACATCCCCAGCGCGGCGGCACATACACACAGAACATCCCCAGCGCGGCGGCACATCCACACAGAACATCCCCAGCGCGGCGGCACACACACACAGAACATCCCCAGCGCGGCGGCACACACACACAGAACATCCCCAGCGCGGCGGCACATACACACAGAACATCCCCAGCGCGGCGGCACATACACACAGAACACCCCCAGCGCGGCGGCACACACACACAGAACATCCCCAGCGCGGCGGCACACACACACAGAACATCCCCAGCGCGGCGGCACATACACACAGAACACCCCCAGCGCGGCGGCACACACACACAGAACACCCCCAGCGCGGCGGCACATACACACAGAACACCCCCAGCGCGGCGGCACACACACACAGAACACCCCCAGCGCGGCGGCACATACACACAGAACATCCCCAGTGCGGCGGCACATACACACAGAACACCCCCAGCGCGGCGGCACACACACACAGAACACCCCCAGCGCGGCGGCACATACACACAGAACACCCCCAGCGCGGCGGCACACACACACAGAACATCCCCAGCGCGGCGGCACATACACACAGAACATCCCCAGCGCGGTGGCACATACACACAGAACATCCCCAGCGCGGCGGCACACACACACAGAACATCCCCAGCGCGGCGGCACACACACACAGAACATCGCCAGCGCTGCGGCACACACACACAGAACATCCCCAGCGCGGCGGCACATACACACAGAACATCCCCAGCGCGGCGGCACATACACACAGAACATCCCCAGCGCGGCGGCACATACACACAGAACATCCCCAGCGCGGCGGCACATACACACAGAACATCCCCAGCGCGGCGGCACATACACACAGAACATCCCCAGCGCGGCGGCACACACACACAGAACATCGCCAGCGCTGCGGCACACACACACAGAACATCCCCAGCGCAGCGGCACATACACACAGAACATCCCCAGCGCCGCGGCACACACACACAGAACACCCCCAGCGCGGCAGCACATACACACAGAACATCCCCAGCGCGGCGGCACACACACACAGAACATCCCCAGCGCGGCGGCACACACACACAGAACACCCCCAGCGCGGCGGCACATACACACAGAACATCCCCAGCGCGGCGGCACACACACACAGAACATCCCCAGCGCAGCGGCACATACACACAGAACATCCCCAGCGCGGCGGCACACACACACAGAACATCCCCAGCGTGGCGGCACACACACACAGAACATCCCCAGCGCGGCGGCACATACACACACAGAACATCCCCAGCGCGGTGGCACACACACACAGAACACCCCCAGCGCGGCGGCACACACACACAGAACATCCCCAGCGCGGCGGCACACACACACAGAACATCCCCAGCGCGGCGGCACATACACACAGAACATCCCCAGCGCGGCGGCACACACACACAGAACATCCCCAGCGCGGCGGCACACACACACAGAACATCCCCAGCGCGGCGGCACACACACACAGAACATCCCCAGCGCGGCGGCACACACACACAGAACACCCCCAGCGCGGCGGCACACACACACAGAACATCCCCAGCGCGGCGGCACACACACACAGAACATCCCCAGCGCGGCGGCACACACACACAGAACACCCCCAGCGCGGCGGCACACACACACAGAACACCCCCAGCGCGGCGGCACATACACACACAGAACATCCCCAGCGCGGCGGCACATACACACACAGAACACCCCCAGCGCGGCGGCACACACACACAGAACATCCCCAGCGCGGCGGCACACACACACAGAACATCCCCAGCGCGGCGGCACACACACACAGAACATCCCCAGCGCGGCGGCACACACACACAGAACATCCCCAGCGCGGCGGCACACACACACAGAACATCCCCAGCGCGGCGGCACACACACACAGAACACCCCCAGCGCGGCGGCACATACACACAGAACATCCCCAGCGCGGCGGCACATACACACAGAACATCCCCAGCGCGGCGGCACATACACACAGAACATCCCCAGCGCGGCGGCACACACACACAGAACATCCCCAGCGCGGCGGCACACACACACAGAACATCCCCAGCGCGGCGGCACACACACACAGAACATCCCCAGCGCGGCGGCACACACACACAGAACATCCCCAGCGCGGCGGCACACACACACAGAACACCCCCAGCGCGGCGGCACACACACACAGAACATCCCCAGCGCGGCGGCACATACACACAGAACACCCCCAGCGCGGCGGCACATACACACAGAACATCCCCAGCGCGGCGGCACATACACACAGAACATCCCCAGCGCGGCGGCACACACACACAGAACATCCCCAGCGCTGCGGCACACACACACAGAACATCCCCAGCGCGGCGGCACATACACACAGAACATCCCCAGCGCGGCGGCACACACACACAGAACATCCCCAGCGCGGCGACACACACACACAGAACATCCCCAGCGCGGCGACACACACACACAGAACACGCTACTCTGATAACACGCTAATGAAACACGGATAAGTACCTGCTGTCTGATGCCCAGGAGTTTAAAGGCGCAGTCCCACTCAGCCACATACCACTTAGATTGTAAGCTCTGCGGGGCAGGGATTTCCTTTCCTAGCGCCTGATCTTATTTGCTGTCCTATAATTCCCTGTATTATCTCTCCTGTAAAGCGCTGACACAGGGGCTCACAACTCCCCCCCAACAGGTCAGGTTTTAAGGATATCCCTGCTTCAGCACAGGTGGCTCACTCAAAAACTGAGCCACTGATTGAGCCACCTGTGCTGAAGCAGTGACTGATTAAGCCACCTGTACTGAAGCAGGGACTGATTGAGCCACCTGTGCTGAAGCAGAGATATCCTGAAACCCTGACCTTTTGGGGGTCTTGAGATGTGCATACATGTAACACCTCCCATTAGTAATGCCGGTTTCCGAGCCCCGGCGGCCCATGTCCCTGCTCTGCCGGCATTGCAAGTTACCAAAGAGATGCGGGAGCGGAGGATTCTGGGAAACAGAAAGAGATGCGGGAGCGGAGGATTCTGGGAAGCAGAAATGAATGTGCAGAAGACATGATTGTGTTAGATAAATAAGCGGTGTGTTTGTGAGCAGAGTAAATACGGTAATAACACCGTTATCACACCGGCTAATCCGCGCGTCTGATACATTACCCTTATCTTACAGTACATTATAATGATTAAGCGACATTAAACTATAACCCCTTCACTGCCAGGGGTTTCTTGCCGTTGCCATGCAGTGCCAGGCTGCGTAGCCCCAGCACACAGAGGGTTAGCCGCGGCCCCGGTTCTGTGCATGTATGTACACGTGTTCCGTGTTAGGATAGACGCAGATAATCCCCCCAGTAACCGCTGCTACTTCTTTTCAGTCTTTTACAAATAACAACAGACACAAAGTACCAATGTTTCCTGCGGTTAATATATTATCACTGAATACATATGTCTGAGGGTGTGTACTGGGTATGCAATGCTTACATTACTGGGGTTAGAACAAAATGGCCGACCTTTCCTCCATGGGAAGTTCTGACAATGTGTGTACAATGATATATAAAGGAGGGTGATGGATATTTTAATAGGGATTTTGTTATTGTGGAGGAGGGAACCTGCACATGATTGGTTACTCCATCACAGTGATACTTGGTACCACTGTATTTATTTACAGACCATGTAATACGATGAATTACCTGATGGGAGATTCTGCCGTTACCCCGTGTGCGGTGCGTGCTACCTGTGGGTAAGCAGGAGGGCTGAGTCGTCCGCCGATGTTTGTGGGGACACAGGACAGGTTTCTGGGGTACATACCCCGCATGGTTCTCTAGCAGCGCAGCGCCTCCATCTGCCGCAGGTTCCAGATGTATGGAGGCGATCTCGTGCGGTAGAAATAAGTCTCTCTCCTTCCCCTAGTAAGGCTGAGTCCCCGCTGGCGCTGAGCTCGCTGAGCGGGCGGCGCTTGACGCGGTTACTTGCATATATATATATATATATATATATATATATATATGTAAGTTCCGGCTCACGCGATGCGCACACGCATGCGCGGGCACACACGCTCGGCGCTTTTGTAAATACATTTTTTAAACTTTCCCGCTTGCTCAGATAGCCGCAATTGCCCCCCCCTCCTCCCCCCCGCGCGTCTGCAAGTTGCAGGACACCTGGCGCTCATGCTCTATGCATGAGCGCGCTCAGCGCCAGCAGGGACTCAGCCTAAGATCACACCCCAGGCAGGAGGTATTAGAACTGGAACGGTTTATTCTGTCAGCCACACAGTCACAGCTTCTGCCCAATGCAGTCGTTGGCTCGGATATCCAGCTGTAGGATGGTCCCTGGACCTGCACTACAGGTCAGGGGCCCCCGCAGCAGTCCTGGCTCTTCCCTGAGCCTCTAGCAGAGGCAGGGGAAAGGTACACACTCACTCTCGGCCGGGGGGAAGAGGACAGAGAAGGCCCAATGTTCAGGCACTCTGCTGTGTGACCTGCCTCTCTCAAGTGGGGAGAGGCACTGACTAAGTTTGGGCCGCAAACCCCTTAAGTACAGCCAGGAGGAGGGCACCAGGTCAGACCCAGGATTGGGTGTACCCAGGCCTGATTCCACCTCCTCCCCTGTCACTCAAGGGTACTGCTGGGAGTGGGGAAACCCCATGATAACTACTGGCAGGCCTGCTCTTACCAGGGCTTACTGCTACGGAGGGCAGACTGGTAGCCAAGAACCAGTCCTGGCTACACAAACATTGCTAATTAAGTTCAGTCCTCGATTTCAGGGCGATACAAACCTAATGATAATTAGAGCTCAGTTAATGAAGTGTTAATTAGAGAAATCTTGGGCCCAGATCCAGAAAAGACACGATTGCTTAGCACTGTTTAGTAGATCTGGGCCTTGGTTTGTTAGCTGCTCTAAGGGACTGAACTTGGGGAACTCGCACTCACTCTCACTCATACACACACTCGCACGCATACTCACATGCACGCCTGCACTCACACACACTCACACTCACACACACACACACACACACACACACTCACACGCACACACACTCACACTCACATGCACACTCACACTCCCAGCAGAGCTGGTACAATATTGTATTATTTTCCCCTGTTTGTTGTGTTCATCTGGGAACCGCCTGCCAGAAACCTGTAATCTTGTAGTAAGTGGCCATACACAGAAGAGGAGACGGGCGGGAGAGACGGGCGAGAGAGACGGGCGAGAGAGACGGGCGGGAGTTACAGACGGGAGAGACGGACGGGGGAGACACGGACGGGGGAGACACGGACGGGGGAGACACGGACGGGGGAGACACACACACAGACGGACACACACACAGACGGACGGGGGAGACACACACACAGACGGGGGGGAGACGGACGGGGGAGATATAAAAAATATAATAACAAATATAATAGAACGTGGACACACATCCCTCTTCACACTAGGCCTTGGCCATATCCATGTGACAGGAAGGCCTAGCAAGGAAGATACCCCCGAGAACCACAAAAACATCTTCATATCAGGGGAATGTGACCTCTCTCCTGTCCTGGTAACGTTACAGATTATCACCTATCCCAATATCCTGCATTTATCCCGCTTCCCTCGTACCTCCCCCCCCCCCCCCCCTCCATTACTCTCGGTCCCACTGTTCCCTTAGTACTTTCCCCCTTTTTATTTGTATGTTGTTGCCCCAAATAAACACTTCAGCGAGTAAGACGGTCCCCTCGCCCGATATATGGGATTGAGTTACCCGCCGGTCCCTACGCGTCTCTCGGGGTGTGCCTGGGCCAGGACACTATATGCCCCCTGCTTTATCTGTCCATGTAAATATATTAATATATGTGTTATTATCTCTCGCTGCACTAATCCGCGATCCCAGCTTTGTGTGTCCTTATTGTAACTTCCTATCTGCTTCTCTGCTTTACAGATTGCGACTCATTTATTCTACTTCACTTCTATAATCCTTGACCCCTGGACCTTGGAGCCTGCGATGGGCGAGAATGGTCACCTGACCACTGGCCTGGACACACATGGTTCTTGTCTGGGACACTATACATAAAGAATATATATATATATATTATATATATATTCACACTCACACTCACACATACAATGAGTTCCGGGCTCAGCCAAACTCTCACGCACTAGCGTTTGATGGAGGGAGCAAAGCCAGGACTGGCTGATCCTGTCTCTAATGCCCCAGTGCAGAGGAATGCCATGCAGCCAGGGGGCGCAATTTGGGGGCAGGGTTACGTAGCAGCTTCCTGTCCCGGTGTAGGAATATTCTCTTATCTTTAGATTCGGCGCAGAGTTTCCTGCGCGGTTTTTATCATTTCTTTTCTTCTGCTGGAAAAAGATTTTGTTTCTCAGACAGTTGTTTAAAAAGTAAAAAGTGTCGGAGTAACCGCGGCAAACCCGGACATTCAAACCCGCGCCGCACAGTATCAGCGCCATGCACGGCTCCACGGCTATCCTGCGGCCATTTTATCTACCCACCACTAAATCTTTCTTAGAGCTGACAGCAGAGAACGAGGAAGGTAGACCCACCGGATCAGCGCCGTGTCCGACAGTCTCTGTAGCTGGCAGCCCCCGGGACAGAACCGCTCACTGCCACGGGCTGCGTTTCCACCTTCCCCTACTGTGCGTGGTACTCTCAACATCCCACGTCGGGGCAGATTCCCTGACCACCAGCCCCGGCGCTAACTGCCACTGATTGAATAACACCCCTTAGAGTGTAAGTTCTTGGGGCCAGTGATTCCCGTTGCTTTTATATTTCCTGCACTTCTAATAATAATTATTATGGATTGCAGTTTCCCGGTTAGTCCGATCCTCTCGCGCTTCCAGTAACACGCGATACAACCCGGAAATAACTGTTATAATAATCATTTCTTATTGAGTTCCGCGTCCTGTAACGGCCGCAGAGGGTAAAGGCGCCACAAGAGGCGGGAACGGAGAAAAACCGCGCCGATACGCACCACATTCCAATGTGCCCCAATTCCTAGCCGATTCTACACCGATAAACGCTGATTTTTTTTTTAAATACCAGAAAAACACCAAAATGAACGCTGATTTTACAGAAGCAGCGACATCCCTGTTCCTGACCCCTGCACATGAGCGAGTCGCGCGCGCACGCGGTGACAGCTGTGCGGCTCCGTGGGACACTCTGATTTACGATACACACATGACATTACACCGCTGATAATGGCTGATAAACTCGCACCTTTACACCTGCGGCCGCCGGCAACCACACGGAGATCTGCAATCATTACCAGAACTGCGCGGCGAGAAACAAGCAGCAGAAAATGTTCTGTATTACGGAGAGGGGGAGATAAAGAATGAAGGACTGAGAACCTCGGGTCCAGGGGGGGGGGAGAGGAGGAGGAGGGGGGAAGAGAGGAGGGGGGAGAGAGAGGAGGGGGGAGAGAGATGGGGGTGGAGAGAGGAGGGGGAGAGAGGAGTAGGGGGGAGGGAGAGGAGTAGGGGGGAGAGAAATGGGGGTGGAGAGAGGAGGGGGAGAGAGGAGGAGGGGGAGGGAGAGGAGTAGAGGGGAGAAAGAGGAGGGAGAGATGAGGGGGGAGAGAGAGATTGGGGTGGAGAGATGAAGGGGGGGAGAGAGAGATGGGGGTGGAGAGAGGAGGGGGAGAGAGGAGGAGGGAGAGGAGTAGGGGGGAGATAGAGGAGGGAGAGATGGAGCTGGAGAGAGGAGGGGGGGAGAGAGAGGAGGGGGGGAGAGAGAGATGGGGTGGAGAGAGGAGGGGGGAGAGAGAGGAGGAGGAGGGGGAGAGAGCTCCTGGTGAGTTGAGCGGTTGCAGATTTTGATGACTTTTAGGAGTTCTTTATAAATATATTTGGTCCAGAACTTCTACAGATCTCACAATGTTGTGTGTTGCAGTGAATGTGTTTGTTGCAGTGTGTTGCAGTGTATGTGTGTGTGTGTGTGTGTTGTAGTGTGTGTTGCAGTGTATGTGTTTGTTGCAGTGTGTTGTAGTGTGTGTGTTGTAGTGTGTGTTGCAGTGTATGTGTTTGTTGCAGTGTGTTGCAGTGTATGTGTGTGTGAGTGTTGCAGTGTGTGTGTTGTAGTGTGTGTTGCAGTGTATGTGTTTGTTGCAGTGTGTGTGTTGTAGTGTGTGTTGCAGTGTATGTGTTTGTTGCAGTGTATGTGTGTGTGTGTGTTGCAGTGTGTGTGTTATAGTGTGTGTTGCAGTGTATGTGTTTGTTGCAGTGTGTTGTAGTGTGTGTGTTGCAGTGTGTGTGTGTGTGTGTGTGTGTGTGTGTTGTAGTGTGTGTGTTGCAGCGTGTGTTGTTGTGTGTGTGTTGCAGTTTGTGTGTTGCAGTGTGTGTGTTGTAGTGTGTTTTCTTGCAGTGTTTATGTGTGTGTGTAGTGTGTGTTTTGCAATGTGTGTGTGTTGTAGTATGTGTGTTGCAGTGTGTGTTTGTGTTGCATAGTGTGTGTGTGTGTGTGTGTGTGTGTGTGTGTGTGTGTGTGTGTGTGTGTGTGTGTGTGTGTGTGTGTGTGTGTGTGTGTGTGTGTTGCACTGTGGATACCCCTGCCTGGAGAGAAATAACAATATGAAATATACCGTGTGTGACTCCCGCCCGCGGAGATATAGAAGAGTAATGACAGTAGCAGAATATCTCCCAGCTGATGAGGGGCCCGGAGCCGAAACGTTGTTTTACCTTCTTCCTAAAATAAATGGAGATTTATTTCTGATGGAAGCAGCTTCTATTCCTGGGAGAGATTGTGCGTGTGTGGTTACTTGTGACTGTTGTGTGTGTTGTCGCCACAAGCCGAGGACGAGGAATACACGACAACTGGGGGAGAACATTAGGATTGACCAGGCCTCTGATCCCATCGCTAGGCCGTTCCCATTGCTAGGCCGTTCCCATCGCTAGGCCGTTCCCATCGTTAGGCCGTTCCCATCGTTAGGCCGTACCCATCGCTAGGCCGTACCCATCGCTAGGCCGTTCCCATCGTTAGGCCGTTCCCATCGTTAGGCCGTTCCCATCGTTAGGCCGTTCCCATCGTTAGGCCGTTCCCATCGCTAGGCCGTACCCATCGCTAGGCCGTACCCATCGCTAGGCCGTTCCCATCGCTAGGCCGTTCCCATCGTTAGGCCGTACCCATCGTTAGGCCGTACCCATCGTTAGGCCGTACCCATCGTTAGGCCGTACCCATCGTTAGGCCGTTCCCATCGTTAGGCTGTACCCATCGCTAGGCCGTACCCATCGCTAGGCCGTACCCATCGTTAGGCCGTTCCATCGTTAGGCCGTTCCATCGTTAGGCCGTTCCATCGCTAGGCCGTTCCCATCGCTAGGCCGTTCCCATCGCTAGGCCGTACCCATCGCTAGGCCGTTCCCATCGCTAAGCCGTTCCCATCGTTAGGCCGTTCCCATCGCTAGGCCGTTCCCATCGCTAGGCCGTTCCCATCGCTAGGCCGTTCCCATCGCTAGGCCGTACCCATCGCTAGGCCGTACCCATCGTTAGGCCGTACCCATCGTTAGGCCGTACCCATCGTTAGGCCGTTCCCATCGCTAGGCCGTTCCCATCGCTAGGCCGTACCCATCGTTAGGCCGTACCCATCGTTAGGTCGTTCCCATCGTTAGGCCGTTCCCATCGCTAGGCCGTACCCATCGCTAGGCCGTACCCATCGTTAGGCCGTACCCATCGTTAGGCCGTACCCATCGTTAGGCCGTACCCATCGTTAGGCCGTACCCATCGTTAGGCCGTTCCCATCGTTAGGCCGTTCCCATCGTTAAGCCGTTCCCATCGTTAGGCCGTTCCCATCGTTAGGCCGTTCCCATCGTTAGGCCGTACCCATCGTTAGGCCGTACCCATCGTTAGGCCGTACCCATCGTTAGGCCTTACCCATCGTTAGGCCGTACCCATCGTTAGGCCGTACCCATCGTTAGGCCGTACCCATCGTTAGGCCGTTCCCATCGTTAGGCCGTTCCCATCGTTAGGTCGTTCCCATCGTTAGGCCGTTCCCATCGCTAGGCCGTACCCATCGCTAGGCCGTACCCATCGTTAGGCCGTACCCATCGTTAGGCCGTACCCATCGTTAGGCCGTACCCATCGTTAGGCCGTACCCATCGTTAGGCCGTTCCCATCGTTAGGCCGTTCCCATCGTTAGGCCGTTCCCATCGTTAGGCCGTTCCCATCGTTAGGCCGTACCCATCGTTAGGCCGTACCCATCGTTAGGCCGTACCCATCGTTAGGCCTTACCCATCGTTAGGCCGTACCCATCGTTAGGCCGTACCCATCGTTAGGCCGTACCCATCGTTAGGCCGTTCCCATCGTTAGGCCGTTCCCATCGTTAGGCCGTTCCCATGGGTTACAAGGCCCGGAAATAAGCAATAACAGATTATATTTAGAAAGTAAAATAAACTATTATGAAATATAAACACTACGATTTATTTTGCTGAAGGAAATCTGCCTTTTATTGAAGAAGAAGAAAAGTTCACATCAACAAACACACAGACGCGGACGCTCCAGCTGCTCACACGCTGCGCTATTTATTCAGGAATTCCCTTTTTTAAGGTTTTCCCAGAATTTTGTACACAGTTTAACCCCTCCACCGTCAGAGGCTAGTAACACTTCTGTATGCAGAAATAGGGGTGGGAGGGGAGGGGGGTTCAATAACTCCTGATGACCCCTTCCATGGGTACCACTACCACGATTTCATGCTTGTAATACAGGGTGTGTGTAATGTGTTTCTGAGCAGTATACACAGTGCTGTACAAAGTAAGGCACACAATATGACACAATATGAACAGCACAGCAATTGCAGAAGATGCTGCTGAGATGTGTGAATCAGAACGGTTTCCCGGGAGCGGACGACACAACTCACGACGACATTTTAGGTTGGAAAAGTTTGATGAAGTTCAACCTTTGCTAATTGTTTGCTCTCTAATTTCCCTTGTTGCCCAAAATACAGTAATCAGTGATGGTAAACAAACTCCTGTAGTGCTTTAGTACCATGGGTAACAGACCCGAGATGTCCAGCTCCAAGGACCCAAACTTATACGATTTTAAGGTTCCAAATAGCATTTTAATGTCATTCTATGACTCAGGCCCGTCCCGAACCCCAGCGGGGGTGGGAGTCACACACACACATCCTGGGCCTCCCGATGAGTGGAGCTCATGTTCTCCTCAACCTCTGGGTTTATAAACCTGTCGCCAGCTCCACAAAAGCACAAGATTAGTGCAGGCCCGATGAACATCGGTCTTTGCAATGGCCCCTCAGCTCTGCACTTCCCTTTTCCTATGCAGGAAAACAAACATCGGGGTGTGTTTAACATTCCCCTTAACCTCTCCCACCCGAGATCCGTCAGAGGCTGGAACACGCCTGTGCTGCTCCTCCATGCTCCTCGGGACCCGTCACAACGCGGGGACCCCGCCAGCTCGCGCTCTGCATGGAGGATAACGGCCGCCTCTCCGGCACGTCCAGCGTCTCCGCCTCGCGCCTCCCCGCACAGCTCCGAAGCAGCGCCTTCACCTCCCGTTTCACGTTGCTGTTAAGGAGACCGTAGATGACTGGGTTGACGCACGTAGAGGTCATGGCGAGCAGGTGGCACAGCGAGAAGATCAGGTTGTGGTAACACACGGAGATCAGCTGGTGGTCCCAGTCCACGATGCTGTTGAAGACATTGAGCGGCAACCAGCATACAGCAAACGCTCCCACCATAGAGGCCAGCATAAGATTTACCCTCTTCATGTGCACATCTTTCCTCCCAAACAGAGCCCCCCTGCGCCGCAGGTGCACGTAGATATGGAGGTAGCAGCCCACGATGAAGCACAGCGGTACGCAGTACTGCAGGAGAAGCAGAGAGATGGTGTACGCGGCTCTCTGCTGTGCAGACGGCCAGGACTCCACACACGCTGACTTGTCCGCGAAGAACCCCAGGACCTTGGAGATGTTCTTGTGCGGAGCATCGGTCAGAACCATGGAGGAGACCAGCGGCAGAGCCAGAAGGGAGGCCAGGCCCCAGGCTAGCAGGACAGCCGCGTAGGCCTGAGGGACGTTGGGTTTCCAGCCGGTGGGGTGCAGGATAAGCTGATGCCTCTCGAAGGCAATAAGGACCAGGACCAAGACGGAGACCGTGACGGAGGCACACTGCACAAAGTTGGTGACCTTGCACAGGCCGAGCCCGAAGACCCAGTAATCCATCACGGTGTAAACCACGGAGAATGGGAGGCAGAACGCGCACACCAGCATGTCGGAGAAGGCCAGGTTGGCGATGAGGACATGGGTAACATTCCCCTTTTCTCGATGCCGGAAGATGACATAGATCAGGGAGAGGTTTCCCAACAAGCCCAGCATGGTTACCAGGCTGTAGGACGTCCCCAGGAAGGGCGTCAAATCGGGGGAGTGCCTGCATTTATTCTGGAAACCCGCTAGAAATGCCAGGCTCGCGTTCTGGAAGAACAGGGGGTCGGGGGGCGTCTCGGAGAGCAGACTCTCATTCATGGTGGCTCCGTAGAAGGGAACAGCTTCTCTGATCGATATCTCTCCACCGGCAGGGATTCCTGTGTACAGAGAAGGACGGTTAGGCACAAACTATAACACCATTAATAAAGGGGATGGAAAATTGGACTTATGAGGAAACAACATGGGGTCATCCCAAGGGCAGTACAGGGGACTCGGGCCATCCCTTAAGGTTGGAGGAAAGGAGATTTCACCAGCAATAAAATAAAGGGATCTTTACAGTAAGGGCAGTTACAGTGTGGGATTCATTACCCATGGAGACTGGGATGGTAGATACAATAGATTTGTTCAAAAAAGGTTGGACATCTTTTTAGAAAGGAAAGGTATACAGGGATATACCAAATAAGTATACATGGGAAGGATGTTGATCCAGGGAGTAATCCGATTGCCATTACTGGAGTCAGGAAGGAATTTATTTTTCTCTTATGAGATATCATTAGATAATGTGTCACTGGGGCTGTGTGTTTGCTTTCTCTGGAACAATACACGGCAAGTACGGATATAGGATAAAGTATCTGTTATCTATATTTAACATAGGTTGAAATCGATGAACATATGTCTTTTCAACCTCATCTACTGTGTAACTATGTAACTATCACGGCCAGATGCATCGCTTGTGTAAAACCGTCACGCGGACACGGAGAACAGACCTGGGATGTTATTCACTAAAGTCTTCTGGCTGCAAGAAAACGGCACCAGATTTATCAAAGCAATAAGATGTTATTCCTCTCCGCGGTTACTTCTCTCGTACCGGGGATTTTTTTGGCACTGGTTCTGACCCAAGTTTTTTTTAGCTCGGAAATTTCAGTAAATTATCCCCCTAAAGTCTGTAAAGTTCATGCACAAGAAACACCTATATGTATACGTTTCTCCATCACAAGAGCGCACGCCTGTCCTGGCACGAACCGGGCACTCGCGCGCCTGCCAGGACGGGCGACGCGGTCCCGCTGCTCTGTCTGCTCTCCCCGAGAAAGCCACATATTATTAGTTCTCACGCGATCCGCCGCTGCGGACGCGCTGATCTGCGCTTGATGCTTTTATCTGCTCCGTGTTTTCTGTGATTTCATTGTTTTGTTCATTCTGAAATATCTAACAGTAAAATACAAGACCCCAGCACAGGGCATAGCGGGGGTCCCCTGATTCTTCATAATCTGTATCACAGCTGCTCCAACAGGCTCCGGAAAAGGCCCAGTGACACGTGAGTGACACGTGAGTGACACGTGAGTGACACTTTGTCACATTCACGTAAATCCCTCCGCATCGCTGATCCGACGTCCTTTCCTCGGGGCACCAAGTGACGCCTTTGTGTCATTATACATACAGCAGGAGCGCCAACGCCAGTCCCCAAGGGCCACCAACAGGTCAGGTGTTAAGGATACCCCTGCTTCAGCACACGTGGCTCAATCAGTGGCTCAGTCTTCGAAAGCACCGTCTGTGCTGAAGCAGGGATATCCTTAAAACCTGACCTGTTGGTGACTTTTGGGGACTGGGGTTGGTCACCCCTTTTATACAGCAATGAGCAGATTGTATCCCCCCAAAGTACAGCCCGTGTGATAACGCCCAGCCCGTCGCGGGCGGGATTGTTCCATTTTCCACGCGAGCCTCAATAAAAACGGCGAATTCTTCCAATTCAGCAAATGTTGCAAACCTTTCTTAGGAGCGTTTAACCCTTTGGATTACAGGAGCCAGCAGCACCATGCAGTGAAGGGGTTAATAGAATAAATTGCCAGTGGTCGGAAAATAAAGCAGTGGTACTCTGTGGGTGAACATAAAAAGCAGTGGTACCGAGTACCCCCCCGGGCGAGGTCTTGTACAAGGCAACGCCAATTGTAACCTGGAGATTCCCAGTCTTTGCAGAATGACATAATACTGCAGAGTACGACCCCGTTAGCTGCCAGTTACCGGCCCCTCCTTAACGCCCCAGGACCGCGCAGCGCTCCGGCACCTGAATGACCCCCCATGTGTGTGCGCGAGTCACATGACAGTATGTCCCAGAGGTTTTACCTTAGAATATGTCGTTCCCTTCGGTCCCGGAGCAGCAGATGCAGGAGACGAGCCCGTGAGAACAACGCCGGCGTTGTGTGTGATTAAACAAGGGGGCGTGGAGACTTCCCCTCTCAGGACCTGTGTCCCGTATTCCCAGCCCCACAGCCCTCTCTGCCGGGAGACGCCGTGTGTGTGTGTGTGTGTGTATATATATATATATATATATGTGTGTGCAATGGCAGGGCAGGCCGGCAGGGGGCGCCCCCCTCCTGTGCTCTGAGTGCGGGCGATGGGCAGCGCGTTAACCCCTCCAGTGCTGGACGAAAAGCATAGCAAAGTGCGCGTGTTATTGTAATGTAAAAAGAGATTAACGGTGGACAAAAACTATCACGCACATTTATATATATATATATTGTATTGTAAGTCTTTATTTATATAGCGCCTTTAATGTACACAGCGCGTCACAGCAGTAATACACGCGGTAATCATATAAATAACAGATAAAGGGGAGAAGTGCTTCAGGCATAGTAACATTTTGGAAAGGGAGTCCCTGCTCCCAAGAGCTTACAATCTAATTGATTACTATATTTATCTATAATTTATCATTATACAGGCATACCCCGCATTAACGTACACAATGGGACCGGAGCATGTATGTAAAGCGAAAATGTACTTAAAGTGAAGCACTACCTTTTCCCACTTATCGATGCATGTACTGTACAGCAATCGTTATATACGTGCAGAACTGGTGTAAATAACGCATGTGTAACAGGCTCTATAGTCTCCCCGCTTGCGCACAGCTTCGGTACAGGTAGGGAGCCGGTATTGCTGTTCAGGACGTGCTGACTGGCGCATGCGCGAGCTGCCGTTTGCCTATTGGGCGATATGGCCTTACTCGCGAGTGTACTTAAAGTGAGTTTACTTAAACCGGGGTATGCCTGTATATAGTGGTGTTTATAGGAGAAAGGGACCCTAATGAAATGAAAATGACTTTATATTTAAAATACAATAAATGTCAGCATCCCGCCTGTTCCTATTTCTTCCAAATTACTTGGCGATTCCCCTCAAAAAAAGATACCAGAAGTAAAAATAAAGGTGTCTTGTTTGAGTGCGTATGTGTACGGTGTGTGTATGTGTACGGTGTGTGTATGTGTACGGTGTGCGTATGTGTACGGTGTGCGTATATGTACGGTGTGCGTATGTGTACGGTGTGCGTATGTGTACGGTGTGCGTGGTGTGTGTATGTGTACGGTGTGCGTATGTGTACGGTGTGCACATGTGTACACTGTGCGCATGTGTGCGTATGTGTACGGTGTGCGTATGTGTACGGTGTGCGTATGTGTACGGTGTGTGTATGTGTACGGTGTGCGTATGTGTACGGTGTGCGTGGTGTGTGTATGTGTGCGGTGTGTGTATGTGTACGGTGTGCGTATGTGTACGGTGTGCGTGGTGTGTGTATGTGTACGGTGTGTGTATGTGTACGGTGTGCGTATGTGTACGGTGTGCGTGGTGTGTGTATGTGTACGGTGTGCGTATGTGTACGGTGTGCGTATGTGTACGGTGTGCGTATGTGTACGGTGTGCGTGGTGTGTGTATGTGTACGGTGTGCGTGGTGTGTGTATGTGTACGGTGTGCGTATGTGTATGGTGTGCGTACGTGTACGGTGTGGGTATGGGTATGTGTACGGTGTGCGCATGTGTAGGGTGTGCGCATGTGTACGGTGTGCGCATGTGTACGGTGTGCGTATGTGTACGGTGTGCGTATGTGTACGGTGTGCGTATGTGTACGGTGTGCGTATGTGTACGGTGTGCGTATGGGCACGGTGTGCGTATGTGTACGGTGTGTGTATGTGTACGGTGTGCGTGGTGTGCGTATGTGTACGGTGTGCATATGTGTACGGTGTGCGTGGTGTGCGTATGTGTACGGTGTGCGCATGTGTACGGTGTGCGTATGTGTGCGGAGTGTGTATGTGTACGGTGTGCGTGGTGTGCGCATGTGTACGGTGTGCGTATGTGTACGGTGTGCGTGGTGTGTGTATGTGTACGGTGTGCGCATGTGTACGGTGTGCGTATGTGTACGGTGTGCGTGGTGTGCGTATGTGTACGGTGTGCGCATGTGTACGGTGTGCGTATGTGTACGGTGTGCGTATGTGTACGGTGTGCGTATGTGTACGGTGTGCGTATGTGTACGGTGTGCGCATGTGTACGGTGTGCGTATGTGTACGGTGTGCGTATGTGTACGGTGTGCGAATGTGTACGGTGTGCGTATGTGTACGGTGTGCGTATGTGTACGGTGTGCGTATGTGTACGGTGTGCGTATGTGTACGGTGTGCATATGTGTACGGTGTGCGCATGTGTACGGTGTGCGTATGTGTACGGTGTGCGCATGTGTACGGTGTGCGAATGTGTACGGTGTGCGTATGTGTACGGTGTGCGTATGTGTACGGTGTGCATATGTGTACGGTGTGTGTATGTGTACGGTGTGTGTATGTGTACGGTGTGCGTATGTGTACGGTGCGTATGTGTACGGTGTGCGTATGTGTACGGTGTGCGTATGTGTACGGTGTGTGTATGTGTACGGTGTGTGTATGTGTACGGTGTGCGTATGTGTACGGTGTGTGTATGTGTACGGTGTGCGTGGTGTGTGTATGTGTACGGTGTGCGCATGTGTACGGTGTGCGTATGTGTACGGTGTGCGTATGTGTACGCTGTGCGTATGTGTACGGTGTGCGTGGTGTGCGTATGTGTACGGTGTGCGTATGTGTACGGTGTGCGCATGTGTACGGTGTGCGTATGTGTACGGTGTGTGTATGTGTACGGTGTGCGCATGTGTACGGTGTGTGTATGTGTACGGTGTGCGCATGTGTACGGTGTGCGCATGTGTACGGTGTGCGTGGTGTGCGCATGTGTACGGTGTGCGCACGTGTACGGTGTGCGCATGTGTACGGTGTGTGTATGTGTACGGTGTGCGCATGTGTACGGTGTGCGTATGTGTACGGTGTGCGTGGTGTGCGCACGTGTACGGTGTGCGCATGTGTACGGTGTGCATATGCGTATGTGTACGGTGTGCGCATATGTACGGTGTGCGTATGTGTACGGTGTGCGTATGTGTACGGTGTGCGCATGTGTACGGTGTGTATGTGTACGGTGTGCGTATGTGTACGGTGTGCGTATGTGTACGGTGTGCGTATGTGTACGGTGTGCGTATCTGTACGGTGTGCGTATGTGTACGCTGTGCGTATGTGTACGGTGTGCGTATGTGTACGGTGTGCGTATGTGTACGCTGTGCGTATGTGTACGCTGTGCGTATGTGTACGGTGTGCGTATGTGTACGGTGTGCGCATGTGTACGGTGTGCGTATGTGTACGGTGTGTGTATGTGTACGGTGTGCGCATGTGTACGGTGTGTGTATGTGTACGGTGTGCGCATGTGTACGGTGTGCGTGGTGTGCGCATGTGTACGGTGTGCGCATGTGTACGGTGTGCGCATGTGTACGGTGTGTATGTGTACGGTGTGCGCATGTGTACGGTGTGCGCATGTGTACGGTGTGTGCACGTGTACGGTGTGCGAATGTGTACGGTGTGCGCACGTGTACGGTGTGCGCATGTGTACGGTGTGTGTATGTGTACGGTGTGCGCATGTGTACGGTGTGCGTATGTGTACGGTGTGCGTGGTGTGCGCATGTGTACGGTGTGCGCATGTGTACGGTGTGCGTATGTGTACGGTGTGCGCACGTGTACGGTGTGCGAATGTGTACGGTGTGCGCACGTGTACGGTGTGCGCATGTGTACGGTGTGTGTATGTGTACGGTGTGCGCATGTGTACGGTGTGCGTATGTGTACGGTGTGCGTGGTGTGCGCACGTGTACGGTGTGCGTATGTGTACGGTGTGCATATGCGTATGTGTACGGTGTGCGCATATGTACGGTGTGCGTATGTGTACGGTGTGCGTATGTGTACGGTGTGCGTATGTGTACGGTGTGCATATGCGTATGTGTACGGTGTGCGCATATGTACGGTGTGCGTATGTGTACGGTGTGCGTATGTGTACGGTGTGTGTATGTGTACGGTGTGCGTATGTGTACGGTGTGTTTATGTGTACGGTGTGCGTATGTGTACGGTGTGCGCATGTGTACGGTGTGTATGTGTACGGTGTGCGTATGTGTACGGTGTGTTTATGTGTACGGTGTGCGTATGTGTACGGTGTGCGCATGTGTATGGTGTGTATGTGTACGGTGTGCGTATGTGTACGGTGTGTGTATGTGTACGGTGTGCGTATGTGTACGGTGTGCGTATGTGTACGGTGTGCGTATGTGTACGGTGTGTGTATGTGTACGGTGTGCGTGGTGTGCGTATGTGTACGGTGTGCGTATGTGTACGGTGTGCGTGGTGTGTGTATGTGTACGGTGTGCGCATGTGTACGGTGTGCGTATGTGTACGGTGTGCGCATGTGTACGGTGTGCGTATGTGTACGGTGTGCGTATGTGTACGGTGTGCGTATGTGTACGGTGTGCGTATGTGTACGGTGTGTGTATGTGTACGGTGTGTGTGGTGTGTGTATGTGTACGGTATGCGCATGTGTATGGTGCGCGTATGTGTACGGTGTGCGTGGTGTGTGTATGTGTACAGTGTGCGCATGTGTACGGTGTGTGTATGTGTACGGTGTGCGGAGTGCGTACGGTGTGCGTATGAGTACGGTGTGCGTATGTGTACGGTGTGCGTATGTGTATGGTGTGCGTATGTGTACGGTGTGCGTGGTGTGTGTATGTGTACGGTGTGCGGAGTGCGTACGGTGTGCGTATGAGTACGGTGTGCGTATGTGTACGGTGTGCGTATGTGTATGGTGTGCGTATGTGTACGGTGTGCGTGGTGTGTGTATGTGTACGGTGTGCGAATGTGTACGATGTGCGTATGTGTACGGTGTGCGTATGTGTATGGTGTGCGTATGTGTACGGTGTGCATATGTGTACGGTGTGCGTATGTGTACGGTGTGTGTATGTGTACGATGTGCGTGGTGTGTGTATGTGTACGGTGTGCGAATGTGTACGGTGTGCGTGGTGTGCGCATGTGTACGGTGTGTGTATGTGTACGGTGTGCGCATGTGTACGATGTGCGTGGTGTGTGTATGTGTACGGTGTGCGAATGTGTACGGTGTGCGTGGTGTGCGCATGTGTACGGTGTGCGAATGTGTACGGTGTGCGTATGTGTACGGTGTGCGCATGTGTACGGTGTGTGTATGTGTACGGTGTGCGCATGTGTACGGTGTGTGTATGTGTACGGTGTGCGCATGTGTACGGTGTGCGCATGTGTACGGTGTGCGTATGTGTACGGTGTGCGCATGTGTACGGTGTGCGTATGGGCACGGTGTGCGTATGTGTACGGTGTGCGCATGTGTACGGTGTGCGCATGTGTACGGTGTGCGTATGTGTACGGTGTGCGTGGTGTGCGTATGTGTACGGTGTGCGTATGTGTACGGTGTGCGTATGTGTACGGTGTGTGTATGTGTACGGTGTGCGTATGTGTACGGTGTGTGTATGTGTACGGTGTGCGCATGTGTACGGTGTGCGTATGTGTACGGTGTGCGCATGTGTACGGTGTGCGTATGTGTACGGTGTGCGCATGTGTACGGTGTGCGTATGTGTACGGTGTGTGTATGTGTACGGTGTGCGCATGTGTACGGTGTGTGTATGTGTACGGTGTGCGTATGTGTACGGTGTGCGTATGTGTACGGTGTGCGCATGTGTACGGTGTGCGTATGTGTACGGTGTGCGTATGTGTACGGTGTGCGTATGTGTACGGTGTGCGTATGTGTACGGTGTGCGTATGTGTACGGTGTGCGCATGTGTACGGTGTGCGTATGTGTACGGTGTGTGTATGTGTACGGTGTGCGCATGTGTACGGTGTGTGTATGGGCACGGTGTGCGTATGTGTACGGTGTGCGCATGTGTACGGTGTGCGCATGTGTACGGTGTGCGCATGTGTACGGTGTGCGCATGTGTACGGTGTGCGCATGTGTACGGTGTGCGTATGTGTACGGTGTGCGCATGTGTACGGTGTGCGTATGTGTACGGTGTGCGTATGTGTACGGTGTGCGTATGTGTACGGTGTGCGTATGTGTACGGTGTGTGTATGTGTACGGTGTGCGCATGTGTACGGTGTGCGTATGGGCACGGTGTGCGTATGTGTACGGTGTGCGCATGTGTACGGTGTGCGCATGTGTACGGTGTGCGTATGTGTACGGTGTGCGTGGTGTGCGCATGTGTACGGTGTGTGTATGTGTACGGTGTGCGCATGTGTACGGTGTGTGTATGTGTACGGTGTGCGCATGTGTACAGTGTGTGTATGTGTACGGTGTGCGTGGTGTGTGTATGTGTACGGTGTGCGAATGTGTACGGTGTGCGTGGTGTGCGCATGTGTACGGTGTGCGCATGTGTACGGTGTGCGCATGTGTACGGTGTGTGTATGTGTACGGTGTGCGCATGTGTACGGTGTGCGTGGTGTGTGTATGTGTACGGTGTGCGAATGTGTACGGTGTGCGTGGTGTGCGCATGTGTACGGTGTGCGCATGTGTACGGTGTGCGCATGTGTACGGTGTGCGCATGTGTACGGTGTGCGCATGTGTACGGTGTGCGCATGTGTACGGTGTGCGCATGTGTACGGTGTGTGTATGTGTACGGTGTGCGCATGTGTACGGTGTGCGCATGTGTACAGTGTGTGTATGTGTACGGTGTGCGTGGTGTGTGTATGTGTACGGTGTGCGAATGTGTACGGTGTGCGTGGTGTGCGCATGTGTACGGTGTGCGCATGTGTACGGTGTGCGCATGTGTACGGTGTGCGCATGTGTACGGTGTGCGCATGTGTACGGTGTGTGTATGTGTACGGTGTGCGTATGTGTACGGTGTGTGTATGTGTACGGTGTGCGCATGTGTACGGTGTGCGCATGTGTACGGTGTGTGTATGTGTACGGTGTGCGTGGTGTGTGTATGTGTACGGTGTGCGAATGTGTACGGTGTGCGTATGTGTACGGTGTGCGTATGTGTACGGTGTGCGTATGTGTACGGTGTGCGTATGTGTACGGTGTGCGTGGTGTGCGTATGTGTACGGTGTGCGCATGTGTACGGTGTGTTTATGTGTACGGTGTGTGTATGTGTACGGTGTGCGTATGTGTACGGTGTGCGTATGTGTACGGTGTGCGTATGTGTACGGTGTGCGTATGTGTACGGTGTGCGCATGTGTACGGTGTGTGTATGTGTACGGTGTGCGCATGTGTACGGTGTGTGTATGTGTACGGTGTGCGTATGTGTACGGTGTGCGTATGTGTACGGTGTGCGTATGGGCACGGTGTGCGCATGTGTACGGTGTGCGCATGTGTACGGTGTGCGCATGTGTACGGTGTGCGTGGTGTGCGCATGTGTACGGTGTGTGCATGTGTACGGTGTGTGTATGTGTACGGTGTGTGTATGTGTACGGTGTGCGCATGTGTACGGTGTGTGTATGTGTACGGTGTGCGCATGTGTACGGTGTGCGCATGTGTACGGTGTGTGTAAGTGTACGGTGTGCGTGGTGTGCGCATGTGTACGGTGTGTGTATGTGTACGGTGTGCGAATGTGTACGGTGTGCGTATGTGTACGGTGTGCGTATGTGTACGGTGTGCGTATGTGTACGGTGTGTGTATGTGTACGGTGTGCGTGGTGTGCGTGGTGTGCGCATGTGTACGGTGTGTGTATGTGTACGGTGTGTGCATGTGTACGGTGTGTGTATGTGTACGGTGTGCGCATGTGTACGGTGTGCGCATGTGTACGGTGTGTGTAAGTGTACGGTGTGCGTGGTGTGTGTATGTGTACGGTGTGCGAATGTGTACGGTGTGCGTATGTGTACGGTGTGCGTATGTGTACGGTGTGCGTATGTGTACGCTGTGCGTATGGGCACGGTGTGCGTATGTGTACGGTGTGCGTATGTGTACGGTGTGCGTATGTGTACGGTGTGCGCATATGTACGGTGTGCGTATGTGTACGGTGTGCGTATGTGTACGGTGTGCGTATGTGTACGGTGTGCGTATGTGTACGGTGTGCGTATGTGTACGGTGTGCGCATGTGTACGGTGTGTATGTGTACGGTGTGCGTATGTGTACGGTGTGTTTATGTGTACGGTGTGCGTATGTGTACGGTGTGCGTATGTGTACGGTGTGCGCATGTGTACGGTGTGTATGTGTACGGTGTGCGTATGTGTACGGTGTGTGTATGTGTACGGTGTGCGTATGTGTACGGTGTGCGTATGTGTACGGTGTGCGTATGTGTACGGTGTGCGCATGTGTACGGTGTGTGTATGTGTACGGTGTGTGTATGTGTACGGTGTGCGTGGTGTGCGTATGTGTACGGTGTGCGTATGTGTACGGTGTGCGTGGTGTGTGTATGTGTACGGTGTGCGCATGTGTACGGTGTGCGTATGTGTACGGTGTGCGTGGTGTGCGCATGTGTACGGTGTGCGCATGTGTACAGTGTGCGTATGTGTACGGTGTGCGTGGTGTGCGCATGTGTACGGTGTGCGTATGTGTACGGTGTGCGTATGTGTACGGTGTGCGTATGTGTACGCTGTGCGTATGGGCACGGTGTGCGTATGTGTACGGTGTGCGTATGTGTACGGTGTGCGTATGTGTACGGTGTGCGTATGTGTACGGTGTGCGCATGTGTACGGTGTGTGTATGTGTACGGTGTGCGCATGTGTACGGTGTGTGTATGTGTACGGTGTGCGCATGTGTACGGTGTGCGCATGTGTACAGTGTGTGTATGTGTACGGTGTGCGTGGTGTGTGTATGTGTACGGTGTGCGAATGTGTACGGTGTGCGTGGTGTGCGCATGTGTACGGTGTGTGTATGTGTACGGTGTGCGCATGTGTACGGTGTGCGCATGTGTACGGTGTGTGTATGTGTACGGTGTGCGCATGTGTACGGTGTGTGTATGTGTACGGTGTGCGCATGTGTACGGTGTGCGCATGTGTACGGTGTGTGTATGTGTACGGTGTGCGTGGTGTGTGTATGTGTACGGTGTGCGAATGTGTACGGTGTGCGTATGTGTACGGTGTGCGTATGTGTACGGTGTGCGTATGTGTACGGTGTGTATGTGTACGGTGTGTGTATGTGTACGGTGTGCGAATGTGTACGGTGTGCGTATGTGTACGGTGTGCGTATGTGTACGGTGTGCGCATGTGTACGGTGTGTGTATGTGTACGGTGTGCGCATGTGTACGGTGTGTGTATGTGTACGGTGTGCGTATGTGTACGGTGTGCGTATGTGTACGGTGTGTGTATGTGTACGGTGTGCGTATGTGTACGGTGTGCGTATGTGTACGGTGTGCGTATGGGCACGGTGTGCGCATGTGTACGGTGTGCGCATGTGTACGGTGTGCGCATGTGTACGGTGTGCGTGGTGTGCGCATGTGTACGGTGTGTGCATGTGTACGGTGTGTGTATGTGTACGGTGTGTGTATGTGTACGGTGTGCGCATGTGTACGGTGTGTGTATGTGTACGGTGTGCGCATGTGTACGGTGTGCGCATGTGTACGGTGTGTGTAAGTGTACGGTGTGCGTGGTGTGCGCATGTGTACGGTGTGTGTATGTGTACGGTGTGCGAATGTGTACGGTGTGCGTATGTGTACGGTGTGCGTATGTGTACGGTGTGCGTATGTGTACGGTGTGTGTATGTGTACGGTGTGCGTGGTGTGCGTGGTGTGCGCATGTGTACGGTGTGTGTATGTGTACGGTGTGTGCATGTGTACGGTGTGTGTATGTGTACGGTGTGCGCATGTGTACGGTGTGCGCATGTGTACGGTGTGCGCATGTGTACGGTGTGCGCATGTGTACGGTGTGTGTAAGTGTACGGTGTGCGTGGTGTGTGTATGTGTACGGTGTGCGAATGTGTACGGTGTGCGTATGTGTACGGTGTGCGTATGTGTACGGTGTGCGTATGTGTACGCTGTGCGTATGGGCACGGTGTGCGTATGTGTACGGTGTGCGTATGTGTACGGTGTGCGTATGTGTACGGTGTGCGCATATGTACGGTGTGCGTATGTGTACGGTGTGCGTATGTGTACGGTGTGCGTATGTGTACGGTGTGCGCATGTGTACGGTGTGTATGTGTACGGTGTGCGTATGTGTACGGTGTGTTTATGTGTACGGTGTGCGTATGTGTACGGTGTGCGTATGTGTACGGTGTGCGCATGTGTACGGTGTGTATGTGTACGGTGTGCGTATGTGTACGGTGTGTGTATGTGTACGGTGTGCGTATGTGTACGGTGTGCGTATGTGTACGGTGTGCGTATGTGTACGGTGTGTGTATGTGTACGGTGTGCGTGGTGTGCGTATGTGTACGGTGTGCGTATGTGTACGGTGTGCGTGGTGTGTGTATGTGTACGGTGTGCGCATGTGTACGGTGTGCGTATGTGTACGGTGTGCGTGGTGTGCGCATGTGTACGGTGTGCGCATGTGTACAGTGTGCGTATGTGTACGGTGTGCGTGGTGTGCGCATGTGTACGGTGTGCGTATGTGTACGGTGTGCGTATGTGTACGGTGTGCGTATGTGTACGGTGTGCGGAGTGCGTACGGTGTGCGTATGAGTACGGTGTGCGTATGTGTACGGTGTGCGTATGTGTATGGTGTGCGTATGTGTACGGTGTGCGTGGTGTGTGTATGTGTACGGTGTGCGAATGTGTACGATGTGCGTATGTGTGCGGTGTGCGTATGTGTACGGTGTGCGTATGTGTACGGTGTGCGTATGTGTACGGTGTGCGTATGGGCACGGTGTGCGTATGTGTACGGTGTGCGCATGTGTACGGTGTGCGCATGTGTACGGTGTGCGTATGTGTACGGTGTGCGTGGTGTGCGCATGTGTACGGTGTGTGTATGTGTACGGTGTGCGCATGTGTACGGTGTGTGTATGTGTACGGTGTGCGCATGTGTACGGTGTGCGCATGTGTACGGTGTGTGTATGTGTACGGTGTGCGTGGTGTGTGTATGTGTACGGTGTGCGAATGTGTACGGTGTGCGTATGTGTACGGTGTGCGTGGTGTGTGTATGTGTACGGTGTGCGAATGTGTACGGTGTGTGTATGTGTACGGTGTGCGAATGTGTACGGTGTGCGTATGTGTACGGTGTGCGTATGTGTACGGTGTGCGTATGTGTACGGTGTGCGTATGTGTGCGGTGTGCGTATGTGTACGGTGTGCGTATGGGCACGGTGTGCGTATGTGTACGGTGTGTATGTGTACGGTGTGCGTGGTGTGTGTATGTGTACGGTGTGCGTATGTGTACGGTGTGCGCATGTGTACGGTGTGCGTATGTGTACGGTGTGTGTATGTGTACGGTGTGCGTATGGGCACGGTGTGCGCATGTGTACGGTGTGCGTATGTGTACGGTGTGCGTATGTGTACGGTGTGCGTGGTGTGCGTATGTGTACGGTGTGCGTATGTGTACGGTGTGCGCATGTGTACGGTGTGCGTATGTGTACGGTGTGTGTATGTGTACGGTGTGCGCATGTGTACGGTGTGTGTATGTGTACGGTGTGCGCATGTGTACGGTGTGCGTATGTGTACGGTGTGCGGAGTGCGTACGGTGTGCGTGGTGTGTGTATGTGTACGGTGTGCGCATGTGTACGGTGTGCGTATGTGTACGGTGTGCGTGGTGTGCGCATGTGTACGGTGTGCGCATGTGTACGGTGTGCGTATGTGTACGGTGTGCGTGGTGTGCGCATGTGTACGGTGTGCGCATGTGTACGGTGTGCGTATGTGTACGGTGTGCGTATGTGTACGGTGTGCGTATGTGTACGGTGTGTGTATGTGTACGGTGTGTGTGGTGTGTGTATGTGTACGGTATGCGCATGTGTACGGTGTGCGTATGTGTACGGTGTGCGTGGTGTGTGTATGTGTACAGTGTGCGCATGTGTACGGTGTGTGTATGTGTACGGTGTGCGGAGTGCGTACGGTGTGCGTATGAGTACGGTGTGCGTATGTGTACGGTGTGCGTATGTGTACGGTGTGCGTATGTGTATGGTGTGCGTATGTGTACGGTGTGCGTGGTGTGTGTATGTGTACGGTGTGCGAATGTGTACGATGTGCGTATGTGTACGGTGTGCGTATGTGTACGGTGTGCGTATGTGTACGGTGTGCGTATGTGTACGGTGTGCGTATGGGCACGGTGTGCGTATGTGTACGGTGTGCGCATGTGTACGGTGTGCGCATGTGTACGGTGTGCGTATGTGTACGGTGTGTGGTGTGCGCATGTGTACGGTGTGTGTATGTGTACGGTGTGCGCATGTGTACGGTGTGCGCATGTGTACAGTGTGTGTATGTGTACGGTGTGCGTGGTGTGTGTATGTGTACGGTGTGCGAATGTGTACGGTGTGCGTGGTGTGCGCATGTGTACGGTGTGTGTATGTGTACGGTGTGCGCATGTGTACGGTGTGTGTATGTGTACGGTGTGCGCATGTGTACGGTGTGCGCATGTGTACGGTGTGTGTATGTGTACGGTGTGCGTGGTGTGTGTATGTGTACGGTGTGCGAATGTGTACGGTGTGCGTATGTGTACGGTGTGCGTATGTGTACGGTGTGCGTATGTGTACGGTGTGCGTATGTGTACGGTGTGCGTATGGGCACGGTGTGCGTATGTGTACGGTGTGCGTGGTGTGTGTATGTGTACGGTGTGTGCACGTGTACGGTGTGCGCATGTGTACGGTGTGCGCATGTGTACGGTGTGCGCATGTGTACGGTGTGCGTATGTGTACGGTGTGCGTGGTGTGCGCATGTGTACGCTGTGCGTATGTGTACGGTGTGCGTATGTGTACTGTGTGCGCATGTGTACGGTGTGCGTATGTGTACGGTGTGTGTATGTGTACGGTGTGCGCATGTGTACGGTGTGTGTATGTGTACGGTGTGCGCATGTGTACGGTGTGCGCATGTGTACGGTGTGCGTGGTGTGCGCATGTGTACGGTGTGCGCACGTGTACGGTGTGCGCATGTGTACGGTGTGTGTATGTGTACGGTGTGCGCATGTGTACGGTGTGCGTATGTGTACGGTGTGCGTGGTGTGCGCATGTGTACGGTGTGCGCATGTGTACGGTGTGCGCACGTGTACGGTGTGCGCATGTGTACGGTGTGCATATGCGTATGTGTACGGTGTGCGTATGTGTACGGTGTGCGTATGTGTACGGTGTGCGCATGTGTACGGTGTGTATGTGTACGGTGTGCGTATGTGTACGGTGTGTTTATGTGTACGGTGTGCGTATGTGTACGGTGTGCGTATGTGTACGGTGTGCGCATGTGTATGGTGTGTATGTGTACGGTGTGCGTATGTGTACGGTGTGTGTATGTGTACGGTGTGCGTATGTGTACGGTGTGCGTATGTGTACGGTGTGCGTATGTGTACGGTGTGTGTATGTGTACGGTGTGCGTGGTGTGCGTATGTGTACGGTGTGCGTATGTGTACGGTGTGCGTGGTGTGTGTATGTGTACGGTGTGCGTATGTGTATGGTGTGCGTATGTGTACGGTGTGCGTGGTGTGTGTATGTGTACGGTGTGCGAATGTGTACGATGTGCGTATGTGTACGGTGTGCGTATGTGTACGGTGTGCGTATGTGTACGGTGTGCGTATGTGTACGGTGTGCGTATGGGCACGGTGTGCGTATGTGTACGGTGTGCGCATGTGTACGGTGTGCGCATGTGTACGGTGTGCGTATGTGTACGGTGTGTGGTGTGCGCATGTGTACGGTGTGTGTATGTGTACGGTGTGCGCATGTGTACGGTGTGCGCATGTGTACAGTGTGTGTATGTGTACGGTGTGCGTGGTGTGTGTATGTGTACGGTGTGCGAATGTGTACGGTGTGCGTGGTGTGCGCATGTGTACGGTGTGTGTATGTGTACGGTGTGCGCATGTGTACGGTGTGTGTATGTGTACGGTGTGCGCATGTGTACGGTGTGCGCATGTGTACGGTGTGTGTATGTGTACGGTGTGCGTGGTGTGTGTATGTGTACGGTGTGCGAATGTGTACGGTGTGCGTATGTGTACGGTGTGCGTATGTGTACGGTGTGCGTATGTGTACGGTGTGCGTATGTGTACGGTGTGCGTATGGGCACGGTGTGCGTATGTGTACGGTGTGCGTGGTGTGTGTATGTGTACGGTGTGTGCACGTGTACGGTGTGCGCATGTGTACGGTGTGCGCATGTGTACGGTGTGCGCATGTGTACGGTGTGCGTATGTGTACGGTGTGCGTGGTGTGCGCATGTGTACGCTGTGCGTATGTGTACGGTGTGCGTATGTGTACTGTGTGCGCATGTGTACGGTGTGCGTATGTGTACGGTGTGTGTATGTGTACGGTGTGCGCATGTGTACGGTGTGTGTATGTGTACGGTGTGCGCATGTGTACGGTGTGCGCATGTGTACGGTGTGCGTGGTGTGCGCATGTGTACGGTGTGCGCACGTGTACGGTGTGCGCATGTGTACGGTGTGTGTATGTGTACGGTGTGCGCATGTGTACGGTGTGCGTATGTGTACGGTGTGCGTGGTGTGCGCATGTGTACGGTGTGCGCATGTGTACGGTGTGCGCACGTGTACGGTGTGCGCATGTGTACGGTGTGCATATGCGTATGTGTACGGTGTGCGTATGTGTACGGTGTGCGTATGTGTACGGTGTGCGCATGTGTACGGTGTGTATGTGTACGGTGTGCGTATGTGTACGGTGTGTTTATGTGTACGGTGTGCGTATGTGTACGGTGTGCGTATGTGTACGGTGTGCGCATGTGTATGGTGTGTATGTGTACGGTGTGCGTATGTGTACGGTGTGTGTATGTGTACGGTGTGCGTATGTGTACGGTGTGCGTATGTGTACGGTGTGCGTATGTGTACGGTGTGTGTATGTGTACGGTGTGCGTGGTGTGCGTATGTGTACGGTGTGCGTATGTGTACGGTGTGCGTGGTGTGTGTATGTGTACGGTGTGCGCATGTGTACGGTGTGCGTATGTGTACGGTGTGCGTGGTGTGCGCATGTGTACGGTGTGCGCATGTGTACGGTGTGCGTATGTGTACGGTGTGCGTGGTGTGCGCATGTGTACGGTGTGCGCATGTGTACGGTGTGCGTATGTGTACGGTGTGCGTATGTGTACGGTGTGCGTATGTGTACGGTGTGTGTATGTGTACGGTGTGTGTGGTGTGTGTATGTGTACGGTATGCGCATGTGTACGGTGTGCATATGTGTACGGTGTGCGTGGTGTGTGTATGTGTACAGTGTGCGCATGTGTACGGTGTGCGTATGTGTACAGTGTGCGCATGTGTACGGTGTGTGTATGTGTACGGTGTGCGGAGTGCGTACGGTGTGCGTATGAGTACGGTGTGCGTATGTGTACGGTGTGCGTATGTGTATGGTGTGCGTATGTGTACGGTGTGCGTGGTGTGTGTATGTGTACGGTGTGCGAATGTGTACGATGTGCGTATGTGTGCGGTGTGCGTATGTGTACGGTGTGCGTATGTGTACGGTGTGCGTATGTGTACGGTGTGCGTATGGGCACGGTGTGCGTATGTGTACGGTGTGCGCATGTGTACGGTGTGCGCATGTGTACGGTGTGCGTATGTGTACGGTGTGCGTGGTGTGCGCATGTGTACGGTGTGTGTATGTGTACGGTGTGCGCATGTGTACGGTGTGTGTATGTGTACGGTGTGCGCATGTGTACGGTGTGCGCATGTGTACGGTGTGTGTATGTGTACGGTGTGCGTGGTGTGTGTATGTGTACGGTGTGCGAATGTGTACGGTGTGCGTATGTGTACGGTGTGCGTGGTGTGTGTATGTGTACGGTGTGCGAATGTGTACGGTGTGTGTATGTGTACGGTGTGCGAATGTGTACGGTGTGCGTATGTGTACGGTGTGCGTATGTGTACGGTGTGCGTATGTGTACGGTGTGCGTATGTGTGCGGTGTGCGTATGTGTACGGTGTGCGTATGGGCACGGTGTGCGTATGTGTACGGTGTGCGCATGTGTACGGTGTGCGCATGTGTACGGTGTGCGTATGTGTACGGTGTGCGTGGTGTGCGCATGTGTACGGTGTGTGTATGTGTACGGTGTGCGCATGTGTACGGTGTGTGTATGTGTACGGTGTGCGCATGTGTACGGTGTGCGCATGTGTACGGTGTGCGTGGTGTGCGCATGTGTACGGTGTGTGTATGTGTACGGTGTGTGCATGTGTACGGTGTGTGTATGTGTACGGTGTGCGCATGTGTACGGTGTGCGCATGTGTACGGTGTGTGTATGTGTACGGTGTGCGTGGTGTGTGTATGTGTACGGTGTGCGTATGTGTACGGTGTGCGTATGTGTACGGTGTGCGTATGTGTACGGTGTGCGTGGTGTGCGTATGTGTACGGTGTGCGTATGTGTACGGTGTGCGCATGTGTACGGTGTGCGTATGTGTACGGTGTGCGTGGTGTGTGTATGTGTACGGTGTGCGTATGTGTACGGTGTGCGTATGTGTACAGTGTGCGTATGTGTGCGGAGTGTGTATGTGTACGGTGTGCGTGGTGTGCGCATGTGTACGGTGTGCGTATGTGTACGGTGTGCGTGGTGTGTGTATGTGTACGGTGTGCGCATGTGTACGGTGTGCGTATGTGTACGGTGTGCGTGGTGTGCGCATGTGTACGGTGTGCGTATGTGTACGGTGTGCGTATTTGTACGGTGTGCATATGTGTACGGTGTGTGTATGTGTACGGTGTGTGTATGTGTACGGTGTGCGTATGTGTACTGTGCGTATGTGTACGGTGTGCGTATGTGTACGGTGTGTGTATGTGTACGGTGTGTGTATGTGTACGGTGTGCGTATGTGTACGGTGTGTATGTGTACGGTGTGCGTGGTGTGTGTATGTGTACGGTGTGCGCATGTGTACGGTGTGCGTATGTGTACGCTGTGCGTATGTGTACGGTGTGCGTATGTGTACGGTGTGCGTGGTGTGCGTATGTGTACGGTGTGCGTATGTGTACGCTGTGCGTATGTGTACGGTGTGCGTGGTGTGCGTATGTGTACGGTGTGCGTATGTGTACGGTGTGCGCATGTGTACGGTGTGCGTATGTGTACGGTGTGTGTATGTGTACGGTGTGCGCATGTGTACGGTGTGTGTATGTGTACGGTGTGCGCATGTGTACGGTGTGCGTATGTGTACGGTGTGCGTGGTGTGTGTATGTGTACGGTGTGCGCATGTGTACGGTGTGCGTATGTGTACGGTGTGCGTATGTGTACGGTGTGCGTGGTGTGCGCATGTGTACGGTGTGCGCATGTGTACGGTGTGCGTATGTGTACGGTGTGCGTGGTGTGCGCATGTGTACGGTGTGCGCATGTGTACGGTGTGCGTATGTGTACGGTGTGCGTATGTGTACGGTGTGCGTATGTGTACGGTGTGTGTATGTGTACGGTGTGTGTGGTGTGTGTATGTGTACGGTATGCGCATGTGTACGGTGTGCGTATGTGTACGGTGTGCGTGGTGTGTGTATGTGTACAGTGTGCGCATGTGTACGGTGTGCGTATGTGTACAGTGTGCGCATGTGTACGGTGTGTGTATGTGTACGGTGTGCGGAGTGCGTACGGTGTGCGTATGAGTACGGTGTGCGTATGTGTACGGTGTGCGTATGTGTATGGTGTGCGTATGTGTACGGTGTGCGTGGTGTGTGTATGTGTACGGTGTGCGAATGTGTACGATGTGCGTATGTGTACGGTGTGCGTATGTGTACGGTGTGCGTATGGGCACGGTGTGCGTATGTGTACGGTGTGCGCATGTGTACGGTGTGCGCATGTGTACGGTGTGCGTATGTGTACGGTGTGCGTGGTGTGCGCATGTGTACGGTGTGTGTATGTGTACGGTGTGCGCATGTGTACGGTGTGTGTATGTGTACGGTGTGCGCATGTGTACGGTGTGCGCATGTGTACAGTGTGTGTATGTGTACGGTGTGCGTGGTGTGTGTATGTGTACGGTGTGCGAATGTGTACGGTGTGCGTGGTGTGCGCATGTGTACGGTGTGTGTATGTGTACGGTGTGCGCATGTGTACGGTGTGTGTATGTGTACGGTGTGCGCATGTGTACGGTGTGCGCATGTGTACGGTGTGTGTATGTGTACGGTGTGCGTGGTGTGTGTATGTGTACGGTGTGCGAATGTGTACGGTGTGCGTATGTGTACGGTGTGCGTATGTGTACGGTGTGCGTATGTGTACGGTGTGCGTATGTGTACGGTGTGCGTATGGGCACGGTGTGCGTATGTGTACGGTGTGCGCATGTGTACGGTGTGCGCATGTGTACGGTGTGCGTATGTGTACGGTGTGCGTGGTTGTGCGCATGTGTACGGTGTGTGTATGTGTACGGTGTGCGCATGTGTACGGTGTGTGTATGTGTACGGTGTGCGCATGTGTACGGTGTGCGCATGTGTACGGTGTATGTATGTGTACGGTGTGCGTGGTGTGTGTATGTGTACGGTGTGCGAATGTGTACGGTGTGCGTGGTGTGCGTGGTGTGCGCATGTGTACGGTGTGTGTATGTGTACGGTGTGTGCATGTGTACGGTGTGTGTATGTTACGGTGTGCGCATGTGTACGGTGTGCGCATGTGTACGGTGTGTGTATGTGTACGGTGTGCGTGGTGTGTATATGTGTACGGTGTGCGAATGTGTACGGTGTGCGTATGTGTACGGTGTGCGTATGTGTACGGTGTGCGTATGTGTACGCTGTGCGTATGGGCACGGTGTGCGTATGTGTACGGTGTGCGTATGTGTACGGTGTGCGTATGTGTACGGTGTGCGCATATGTACGGTGTGCGTATGTGTACGGTGTGCGTATGTGTACGGTGTGCGTATGTGTACGGTGTGCGTATGTGTACGGTGTGCGTATGTGTACGGTGTGCGTATGTGTACGGGTGCGCATAGTACGGGTGCGTTGTGTACGGTGTGCGTATGTGTACGGTGTGCGTAGTGTACGGTGTGTGTATGTGTACGCTGTGCGTATGTGTACGGTGTGTTTATGTGTACGGTGTGCGTATGTGTACGGTGTGCGTATGTGTACGGTGTGCGCATGTGTACGGTGTGTATGTGTACGGTGTGCGTATGTGTACGGTGTGTGTATGTGTACGGTGTGCGTATGGTACGGTGTGCGTATGTGTACGGTGTGCGTATGTGTACGGTGTGTGTATGTGTACGGTGTGCGTGGTGTGCGTATGTGTACGGTGTGCGTATGTGTACGGTGTGCGTGGTGTGTGTATGTGTACGGTGTGCGCATGTGTACGGTGTGCGTATGTGTACGGTGTGCGTGGTGTGCGCATGTGTACGGTGTGCGCATGTGTACAGTGTGCGTATGTGTACGGTGTGCGTGGTGTGCGCATGTGTACGGTGTGCGCATGTGTACGGTGTGCGTATGTGTACGTGTGCGTATGTGTACGGTGTGCGTATGTGTACGCTGTGCGTATGGGCACGGTGTGCGTATGTGTACGGTGTGCGTATGTGTACGGTGTGCGTATGTGTACGGTGTGCGCATATGTACGGTGTGCGTATGTGTACGGTGTGCGTATGTGTACGGTGTGCGTATGTGTACGGTGTGCGCATATGTACGGTGTTGCGTATGTGTACGGTGTGCGTATGTGTACGGTGTGCGCATGTGTACGGTGTGTATGTGTACGGTGTGCGTATGTGTACGGTGTGTTTATGTGTACGGTGTGCGTATGTGTACGGTGTGCGTATGTGTACGGTGTGCGCATGTGTACGGTGTGCGTATGTGTACGGTGTGTGTATGTGTACGGTGTGCGTATGTGTACGGTGTGCGTATGTGTACGGTGTGCGTATGTGTACGGTGTGTGTATGTGTACGGTGTGCGTGGTGTGCGTATGTGTACGGTGTGCGTATGTGTACGGTGTGCGTGGTGTGTGTATGTGTACGGTGTGCGCATGTGTACGTTGTGCGTATGTGTACGGTGTGCGTGGTGTGCGCATGTGTACGGTGTGCGCATGTGTACGGTGTGCGTATGTGTACGGTGTGCGTGGTGTGCGCATGTGTAGGTGTGCGCATGTGTACGGTGTGCGTATGTGTACGGTGTGCGTATGTGTACGGTGTGCGTATGTGTACGGTGTGTGTATGTGTATGTGTGTGTGGTGTGTGTATGTGTACGGTATTTCGCATGTGTACGGTGTGCGTATGTGTACGGTGTGCGTGGTGTGCGTGGTGTGTGTATGTGTACAGTGTGCGCATGTGTACGGTGTGCGTATGTGTACAGTGTGCGAATGTGTTACGTTGTGTGTATGTGTACGGTGTGCGGAGTGCGTACGGTGTGCGTATGAGTACGGTGTGCGTATGTGTACGGTGTGCGTATGTGTATGGTGTGCGTATGTGTACGGTGTGCGTGTGTGTGTATGTGTACGGTGTGCGAATGTGTACGATGTGCGTATGTGTACGGTGTGCGTATGTGTACGGTGTGCGTGGTGTGCGCATGTGTACGGTGTGTGTATGTGTACGGTGTGCGCATGTGTACGGTGTGTGTATGTGTACGGTGTGCGCATGTGTACGGTGTGTGTATGTGTACGATGTGCGTGGTGTGTGTATGTGTACGGTGTGCGAATGTGTACGGTGTGCGTGGTGTGCGCATGTGTACGTGTGTGTATGTGTACGGTGTGCGCATGTGTACGGTGTGTGTATGTGTACGGTGTGCGCATGTGTACGGTGTGTGTATGTGTACGGTGTGCGCATGTGTACGGTGTGCGCATGTGTACGGTGTGTGTATGTGTACGGTGTGCGTGGTGTGTGTATGTGTACGGTGTGCGAATGTGTACGGTGTGCGTATGTGTACGGTGTGCGTATGTGTACGGTGTGCGTATGTGTACGGTGTGCGTATGTGTACGGTGTGCGTATGTGTACGGTGTGCGTTATGGGCACGGTGTGCGTATGTGTTCGGTGTGCGTATGTGTACGGTGTGCGTGGTGTGCGTGGTGTGCGCATGTGTACGGTGTGTGTATGTGTACGGTGTGCGCATGTGTACGGTGTGAGTATGTGTACGGTGTGCGCATGTGTACGGTGTGCGCATGTGTACGGTGTGTGTATGTGTACGGTGTGCGTGGTGTGTGTATGTGTACGGTGTGCGAATGTGTACGGTGTGCGTGGTGTGCGCATGTGTACGGTGTGTGTATGTGTACGGTGTGCGCATGTGTACGGTGTGCGCATGTGTACGGTGTGTGTATGTGTACGGTGTGCGTGGTGTGTGTATGTGTACGGTGTGCGAATGTGTACGGTGTGCGTATGTGTACGGTGTGCGTATGTGTACGCTGTGCGTATGGGCACGGTGTGCGTATGTGTACGGTGTGCGTATGTGTACGGTGTGCGTATGTGTACGGTGTGCGCATGTGTACGGTGTGCGCATGTGTACGGTGTGCGCATGTGTACGGTGTGCGTATGTGTACGGTGTGCGTATGTGTACGGTGTGCGTATGTGTACGGTGTGCGTGGTGTGTGTATGTGTACGGTGTGCGAATGTGTACGGTGTGCGTATGTGTACGGTGTGCGTATGTGTACGGTGTGCGTATGTGTACGCTGTGCGTATGGGCACGGTGTGCGTATGTGTACGGTGTGCGTATGTGTACGGTGTGCGTATGTGTACGGTGTGCGCATGTGTACGGTGTGCGCATGTGTACGGTGTGCGCATGTGTACGGTGTGCGCATGTGTACGGTGTGCGTATGTGTACGGTGTGCGTATGTGTACGGTGTGCGCATGTGTACGGTGTGCGTGGTGTGCGCATGTGTACGGTGTGCGTATGTGTACGGTGTGCGCATGTGTACGGTGTGCGCATGTGTACGGTGTGCGCATGTGTACGGTGTGCGTATGTGTACGGTGTGCGTATGTGTACGGTGTGCGTATGTGTACACTGTATTTTATACACGGAAATAGCCATGTTAGTCCAGTTGCGATAGGGCATAATAAATTAGTTAGGTGATACCTTTTTTATTTGGACTAACCAGCCCAAAACTACAAGGAAGAATGAATATGCACAGACACTCCATACTCCATCACGAAGAAGGAAGATACTGCTCACCTGTGGGACATCACTTCTCACAACCAGATTATTCCATAAATGATTTCAAAATCAAAATCCTCAATGGAATGTTTAAACGCACCAAGAACGGAAAACATTGAGCTCAGAATGATAACTCTTTGACACCAAAACAAATGGACTTAATGCGGATATGGGGTTTCTCACACCCTATCAAAATATTTGTAATTATCCCGTCTGCGTTTCTCTGCAAATGTTCTTATCCACATCCCCCCCCCCCCAGCATCCCCTTCCCCCTCACCCCCCTTCCCCCTCCATGCTGTTCTTTGTCACCGTTTTATTACCCTTCCAATGTCTTCAGACGCCCCTTTCTCACCCCACCCTTATCTACATCTCTGTGCTTTCTTTGTTTTGTTTTTCTCTGCTTGTCTAACCTCTGCTCTAGCCATAGATTCCTTATTTCCTTTGTATATCAGTATTGCTGACCTGAGGAAGAGAGGAGGACTCTGGAAAGCTTTTCCTGTGACATAAATTGTTAGTCCAAATAAAAAAGGTATCACCGAATACTGAAGAACTCATTTATTCTGCACTATCGCAACTGGACTAACACGGCTATTTCAGTTATATATACAGTTAGGTCCGGAAATAATTGGACACGGATACAAGTTTTGTTATTTCGGCTGTGTACCAAAATAAATTCAAGTTACAGTTAAATAATGAATATGGGATTAAAGTGCAGTCTATCAGCTTTAATTTGAGGGTGTCACATCCAAATTGGAGGAAGGGTTTAAGAATTACATCTCTTTATTATGTAGCCCCCTCTCTTTCAAGGGACCAAAAGTAATTGGACAATTGGCTCAGAAGCTGTTTCATGGACAGGTGTGGGCTATTCCTTCGTTATTTCATCATCAATTAAGCAGGTAAAAGGTCTGGAGTTGATTCCAGGTGTGGCATTCGCATTTGGAAGCTGTTGCTGTGAACCCACAACATGCGGTCAAAGGAGCTCTCAATGCAAGTGAAACAGGGCATCCTTAGGCTGCAAAAGAAGAAAACCCATCAGAGAGGTAGCAGGAACATTAGGAGCGGCCAAATCAACAGTTTGGTGCATTCTGAGCTCTGCAACACAAAGACCTGGACGTCCACAGAAGACAACAGTGGTGGATGATCGTAGGATCCTTTCCATGGTAAAGAAAACCCCTTCTCAACATCCAGCCAAGTGAAGAACACTCTCCAGGAGGTAGGCTATCATTATCCAAAACTACCATAAAGAGATTGCCCCTGCTCACATATCTCAGTGACAGGGCGAGCAGGGGGTAAGAGCGCCACTGATCACATATCTCAGTGACGGGGCGAGCAGGGGTAAGATATTGTCACTGGTCACATATCTCAGTGACGGGGCGAGCAGGGGGTAAGAGATTGCCACATATCTCAGTGACGGGGCGAGCAGGGGGTAAGAGATTGTCACTGATCACATATCTCAGTGACGGGGCGAGCAGGGGGTAAGAGCGCCACTGATCACATATCTCAGTGACGGGCGAGCAGGGGGTAAGAGCGCCACTGGTCACATATCTCAGTGACGGGGCGAGCAGGGGGTAAGAGATTGCCACTGGTCACATATCTCGGTGACGGGGCGAGCAGGGGGTAAGAGATTGCCACTGGTCACATATCTCAGTGACGGGGCGAGCAGGGGGTAAGAGATTGCCACTGGTCACATATCTCAGTGACGGGGCGAGCAGGGGGTAAGAGATTGCCACATATCTCAGTGACGGGGCGAGCAGGGGGTAAGAGATTGTCACTGGTCACATATCTCAGTGACGGGGCGAGCAGGGGGTAAGAGATTGCCACATATCTCAGTGACGGGGCGAGCAGGGGGTAAGAGATTGCCGCTGGTCACATATCTCAGTGACGGGGCGAGCAGGGGGTAAGAGATTGCCACATATCTCAGTGACGGGGCGAGCAGGGGGTAAGAGATTGCCACATATCTCAGTGACGGGGCGAGCTGGGGGTAAGACATTGTCACTGGTCACATCTCAGTGACGGGGCGAGCAGGGGGTAAGAGATTGCCACTGGTCACATACCTCAGTGACGGGGCGAGCAGGGGGTAAGAGATTGCCACTGGTCACATACCTCAGTGACGGGGCGAGCAGGGGGTAAGAGATTGCCACTGGTCACATACCTCAGTGACGGGGCGAGCAGGGGGTAAGAGATTGCCACTGGTCACATATCTCAGTGACGGGGCGAGCAGGGGGTAAGAGATTGCCACTGATCACATATCTCAGTGACGGGGCGAGCAGGGGGTAAGAGATTGCCACTGGTCACATACCTCAGTGACGGGGCGAGCAGGGGGGTAAGAGATTGCCACTGATCACATATCTCAGTGACGGGGCGAGCAGGGGGTAAGAGCTTGCCACTGGTCACATATCTCAGTGACGGGGCGAGCCGCGAGCAGGGGGTAAGAGATTGCCACTGATCACATATCTCAGTGACGGGGCGAGCAGGGGGTAAGAGATTGCCACATATCTCAGTGACGGGGCGAGCAGGGGGTAAGACATTGTCACTGGTCACATATCTCAGTGACGGGGCGAGCAGGGGGTAAGACATTGTCACTGATCACATATCTCAGTGACGGGGCGAGCAGGGGGTAAGAGATTGCCACTGGTCACATATCTCAGTGACGGGGCGAGCAGGGGGTAAGAGATTGCCACTGGTCACATATCTCAGTGACGGGGCGAGCAGGGGGTAAGAGATTGCCACTGGTCACATATCTCAGTGACGGGGCGAGCAGGGGGTAAGAGATTGCCACATATCTCAGTGATGGGTCGAGCAGGGGGTAAGAGATTGCCACTGGTCACATATCTCAGTGACGGGGCGAGCAGGGGGTAAGAGATTGCCACTGGTCACATATCTCAGTGACGGGGCGAGCAGGGGGTAAGAGATTGCCACTGGTCACATATCTCAGTGATGGGGCGAGCAGGGGGTAAGAGATTGCCACTGGTCACATATCTCAGTGACGGGGCGAGCAGGGGGTAAGAGATTGCCACTGGTCACATATCTCAGTGACGGGGCGAGCAGGGGGTAAGAGATTGCCACTGGTCACATATCTCAGTGACGGGGCGAGCAGGGGGTAAGAGATTGCCACTGGTCACATATCTCAGTGACGGGGCGAGCAGGGGGTAAGAGATTGCCACATATCTCAGTGACGGGGCGAGCAGGGGGTAAGAGATTGCCACTGGTCACATATCTCAGTGATGGGGCGAGCAGGGGGTAAGACATTGTCACTGGTCACATATCTCAGTGATGGGGCGAGCAGGGGGTAAGAGATTGCCACATATCTCAGTGACGGGTCGAGCAGGGGGTAAGAGATTGCCACTGGTCACATATCTCAGTGACGGGGCGAGCTGGGGGTAAGAGATTGCCACATATCTCAGTGATGGGTCGAGCAGGGGGTAAGAGATTGCCACTGGTCACATATCTCAGTGACGGGGCGAGCAGGGGGTAAGAGATTGCCACTGGTCACATATCTCAGTGACGGGGGGAGCAGGGGGTAAGAGATTGCCACTGGTCACATATCTCAGTGACGGGGCGAGCAGGGGGTAAGAGATTGCCACTGGTCACATATCTCAGTGACGGGGCGAGCAGGGGGTAAGAGATTGCCACTGGTCACATATCTCAGTGACGGGGCGAGCAGGGGGTAAGAGATTGCCACATATCTCAGTGACGGGGCGAGCAGGGGGTAAGAGATTGCCACTGGTCACATATCTCAGTGATGGGGCGAGCAGGGGGTAAGAGATTGCCACTGGTCACATATCTCAGTGACGGGGCGAGCAGGGGGTAAGAGATTGCCACTGGTCACATATCTCAGTGATGGGGCAAGCAGGGGGTAAGACATTGTCACTGGTCACATATCTCAGTGATGGGGCGAGCAGGGGGTAAGAGATTGCCACATATCTAAGTGACGGGTCGAGCAGGGGGTAAGAGATTGCCACTGGTCACATATCTCAGTGACGGGGCGAGCAGGGGGTAAGAGATTGCCACTGGTCACATATCTCAGTGATGGGGCGAGCAGGGGGTAAGAGATTGCCACTGGTCACATATCTCAGTGACGGGGCGAGCAGGGGGTAAGAGATTGCCACTGGTCACATATCTCAGTGACGGGGCGAGCAGGGGGTAAGAGATTGCCACATATCTCAGTGACGGGGCGAGCAGGGGGTAAGAGATTGCCACTGGTCACATATCTCAGTGATGGGGCGAGCAGGGGGTAAGAGATTGCCACTGGTCACATATCTCAGTGACGGGGCGAGCAGGGGGTAAGAGCTTGCCACTGGTAAAATATCTCAGTGATGGGGCGAGCAGGGGGTAAGAGATTGCCACATATCTCAGTGGTTGAGGAATCGCCTGTTCGAATATATACTTTGCAACTCAAAAGCCATCGTCTATCTGAAAAAGCGTTCCTGTTTGTCCTGTTTGTCCTGTATTGGACTGTTAATAACTATATAAATGTTCATGGGGATGTGTGTGTGTGTGTGTGTATGTCTTTATTTATATAGCGCCATTAAGGTACATAGAGCTTCACATTAGTAATACACGTGACAATCATATAAATAACAAATAATATAAATAACAGATCATGGGAATAACTGCTTCAGACATAAAAGTAACATTAAGGAAGAGGAGTCCCTGCTCCGAGGAGCTTACAATCTAATATGTAGGTAGGGAGAACGTACAGAGACAGTAGGAGGGAGTTCTGGTAAGTGCGTCTGCAGGGGGCCAAGCTTTATGTATCGTGTGTATAGTATTAGCCACGGAGCTGCTCTATTCTGGAACCAGGGACACGTGTAAGATGTGAATGAGCCCAGATAACTTAACTCAGCCCCTTTTTCAAAGCACACCAAGTCCTGCTATATTTTCTTCACTTTATTGGGAAAGCATCAGTCACATACAGGCACTTGTGGGTGGTATGGTGTGGTGAGAGAGTGCTTCTCTGTGTGGGTGCTTTATAATCAGAGGCAGGTAAAAAGGAAATGGCCTTCCAAGAGGGGTATAGCGTAGGAGTACTCACTCAGCCAGTGTCAGGAAGGAAAAGGAAGTGTGTAATGGTTGTAACACAGGAATAGGGTCAGGGCTAAACTACTTGTGAACACAGACAGGGGAGGATGGAAAAGTCCATTTAACTTGGAGGACTAGAGATGTTGCCGGGGCAACCAGGGTCTAGCAGACTGGAGAGAGAAAAGTAACATAATGTATCCATTCCACCTGCACTAGGAGTGAATCTGCAGGGAAAGCTACATCCAAATAAAGGGCCAGCAGGCAGAGCTGCAAGAAAGGGGGGGGGGGGGGAAAGGGGGAGCAGAGATAGATATTCCTGTTCCAGGACATACTCATATGCTTCTTTAAGCAAGTGTGTCTAAGTTGGGTCTTAAAGGTGGATAGAGAGGGTGCTAGTCGGCTATTGAGGGGAAGGGCATTCCAGAGGTGTGGGGCAGTCAGTGAGAAGGGTTTAAGGCGGGAGAGGGCTTTAGATACAAAGGGGGTAGAAAGAAGACATCCTTGAGCAGAACGCAAGAGTCGGGATGGTGCATAGCGAGAAATTAGGGCTGAGATGTAAGGAGGGACAGAAGAGTGTAAAGCTTTAAAAGTGAGGAGAAGAATGGAGTGTGAGATGCGGGATTTGATCGGAAGCCAGGGGAGGGTTTTCATGAGGGGAGATGCTGAGACAGATCTAGGAAAGAGTAGAGTGATTCTGGCAGCAGCGTTTAGGATAGATTGTAGGTGAGGCAGGAAGGCCGGACAGCAGGAGGTTACAGTAATCAAGACGGGGGAGAATGAGGGCCTGAGTCAGGGGGTAAAAAAGTAAATTTGTATCGTCCGCATAGAGGTGATATTTAAACCCAAAAGATGTTATTAGGTCACCTAGAGAGAGTGTGTAGAGAGTAAAGAGAAGAGGTCACAGGACAGAGCCCTGGGGTACCCCCACAGAGAGATCAATAGAGGAGGAGGAGGTGTTGGCAGAAGAGACACTGAAAGTAAGATGGGAGAGGTAGGATGAGATCCAGGATAGAGCTTTGTTCTGAATACCAAGAGTATGGAGAATGTGATGGAGAAGAGGGTGGTCCACGGTGTCAAATGCTGCAGAGAGGTCGAGTAATATGAGCAGAGTGTAATGACCTCTGTCTTTGGCAGCATGGAGGTGGTCAGTTATTTTAGTGAGGGCTGTTTCAGTAGAGTGAGCAGTGCAGAAGCCAGATTGTAGAGTGTCTCAGAGAGAATAGGTGATGCGTTACCTTATTCAGGGTGCGTGACGCGTTACCTTATTCAGGGTGCGTGACGCATTTCCTAATTCAGGGTGCGTGACGCGTTACCTTATTCAGGGTGCGTGACGCATTACCGTATTCATGGTGCAGGCTGGGCTGTGACAAGCAAGGGTGGCACTAGGAACTTTATTCATTCAAACAGCAGCTTTATTATCTCTTATACACAGACTCACAGTTATTATACACAGTGCATCTTGTCTTCCGAATGCTCCCCATACGGGTGCCAGCCCCTGAGAAAGAAGGTAAGAAGAGTCGCCTTGCGTCCTGTGCATCACATGCAGACATCGGGACATGTTGGGTTGGACGTCCTTCTGTTGGCCGGGGGAAGAGGTGTTACATGTAGAAGACTCAGTGTCTCTTTTGCTAACACCTCCTCCTCTATTGATCTCTCTGTGGGGGTACCCCAGGGCTCTGTCCTGGGACCCCTTCTCTTTTCTCTCTACACACTCTCTCTAGGTGACCTAATCACATCTTTTGGGTTTAAATATCACCTCTATGCTGACGACACACAAATTTACCTTTCAACCCCTGACCTTACACCTGCTATACAGACCAAAGTTTCTGAATGCCTCTCTGGAATATCATCCTGGATGGCCATCCGCCGACTGAAACTTAACATGGCAAAAACAGAGCTCCTTATACTACCTCCCAAACCTGGCCCTACTACATCCTTCCACATTGCTATTGGAAATACGATCATTCACCCAGTAGCCCAAGCACGCTGCCTAGGGGTCACACTTGATTCCTCTCTCTCATTCTCCTCTCATATTCAAAACGTTTCTAAAACTTGTCGCTTTTTCCTCCGCAATATCACAAAGATACGCCCTTTCCTCTGTTACTCAACTGCTAAAACTCTGACTCAGGCCCTCATTCTCTCACGTCTCGATTACTGCAACATCCTGCTGTCCGGCCTTCCTACCTCTCACCTGTCTCCCCTACAATCTATCCTAAACACTGCTGCCAGAATCACTCTACTCTTTCCTAAATCTGTCTCAGCGTCTCCCCTCATGAAATCCCTCTCCTGGCTTCCGATCAAATCCCGCATCTCACACTCCATTCTCCTCCTCACTTTTAAAGCTTTACACTCTTCTGCCCCTCCTTACATCTCATCCCTAATTTCTCGCTATGCACCATCCCGACTCTTGCGTTCTTCTCAAGGATGTCTTCTTTCTACCCCCTTTGTATCTAAAGCCCTCTCCCGCCTTAAACCTTTCTCACTTTCTGCCCCACACCTCTGGAATGCCCTTCCCCTCAATACCCGACTAGCCCCCTCGCTATCCACCTTTAAGACCCACCTTAAGACACATCTGCTTAAAGAAGCATATGAGTAGCACTGGATAATCATGGACACATGACACAAAGCTTGGCCCCCTGCAGACGCACTTACTAGTATTCCCTCCTACTGTCTCTGTACGTTCTCCCTACCTACCAATTAGATTGTAAGCTCCTCGGAGCAGGGACTCCTTCCTTACTGTAAAAGTAACATTATGTCTGAAGCACTTATTCCCATGATCTGTTATTTATATTTGTTATTTATGTGACATGTATTACTACTGTGAAGCGCTATGTACATTTTATGGCGCTATACAAATAAAGACATACAATACATACTATTCTCTTTTGAAATGCAAAGGCAACCTACAGTAGACATTATGGAGAGGTGAGTGTGGGTGTGAATAGTTCTGTAAGCCCCTATGTGTAGGACAGGTTAGGTAAGCCCTTTATTAGGGAGAGTACCTTGTTCAGATAGCATCCCACAGAAATGTTCCCATACTACTACAGAGGTTCAAGGTGAGCAGCCTATTCCAGGCGGGGCTTCACCCGCCGCAGCCCCTGGGCAGAGATGGACCACCGCCAGCAGAAGGTCCGTAGCTGGCTGTGATGCAGAAGGCCACGGAGTGGCCGGCCACCCCACGATCTGGAGGCTGACCACAGAGGGAGCAGTACCAGAGCTGTCAGGGGGACATGGAGCATTACCAGCCTTATGGAGTAGTGGGACTCTATAGGGGACTCTATAGGTTACAGGATAATTACGAAGCCCCAGCGCATTCCCAGCGGGCCGAGATTGGGGGGTATAGGCGGGGGGGAGGTGAGTATAGGCGGGGGGAAGCCATACAAACAGTGCAGCCCAGGACACATCATTGTATATACAAGATGCACTGTGTATAATAACTGTGAGACTGTGTATAAGAGATAATAAAGCTGCTGTTTGAATGAATAAAGTTCCTGGTGCCACCCTTGCTTGTCACAGCCCAGCCTGCACCCTAAATAAGGAAACGCGTCACGCACCCTGAATAAGGAAACGCGTCACGCACCCTGAATAAGGAAACGCGTCACGCACCCTGAATAAGGAAACGCGTCACGCACCCTGAATAAGGAAACGCGTCACGCACCCTGAATTAGGAAACGCGTCACGCACCCTGAATTAGGAAACGCGTCACGCACCCTGAATTAGGAAACGCGTCACGCACCCTGAATTAGGAAACGCGTCACGCACCCTGAATTAGGAAACGCGTCACGCACCCTGAATTAGGAAACGCGTCACGCACCCTGAATTAGGAAAAGCGTCACGCACCCTGAATTAGGAAACGCGTCACGAACCCTGAATAAGGAAACGCGTCACGCACCCTGAATAAGGAAACGCGTCACGCACCCTAAATAAGGAAACGCGTCACGCACCCTGAATTAGGAAACGCGTCACGCACCCTGAATTAGGAAACGTGTCACGCACCCTGAATTAGGAAAGCGTCACGCATCCTGAATTAGGAAACACGTCACGTACCCTGAATTAGGAAACGCGTCACGCACCCTGAATAAGGAAACGCGTCACGCACCCTGAATAAGGAAACGCGTCACGCACCCTGAATTAGGAAACGCGTCACGCACCCTGAATTAGGAAACGCGTCACGCACCCTGAATTAGGAAAAGCGTCACGCACCCTGAATTAGGAAACGCGTCACGAACCCTGAATAAGGAAACGCGTCACGCACCCTGAATAAGGAAACGCGTCACGCACCCTGAATTAGGAAACGCGTCACGCACCCTGAATTAGGAAACGCGTCACGCACCCTGAATAAGGAAATTATTTATATATATATCCCTCTTTCCCTCAAGTGTGAAGGGTCTACTGGATGGGATGGCCCCCTCTGGAGTGACCGCTGCGAGGCTGGTCGCTCCCTCTCTGGCAGGCTGGTCCCTGTCTGCAGCAGCAATAGTTCAAAGGAAACCGCTGTGGCCCTAAGCTGGCAAACCACTAAATGGGCAGAATCCCTAACTGAAGGGCCTACCCTAAAGCAGCCACAATCTAGGGTGAGTTGGGGCCTAGGGGATCTCTGGCCTAGTGCAGCGGGTCACAGACCCCTGCACCTATACAACCTCCTTTAGCTGTGTCCCAGCTCCAACTGCCAGCAAGCCCTCAGAGCACCAACTGTAACAACTGCCTCAGCAGGGAATCGTAACACTCCATTGGCCAGGCCTAGTCACCTGACTCCGCAGCCCTGTGGACTCTGGGGGCTGTAGTCCCCACGGAATCCTTTTATCATTGGCGCTGCGTGCGCTACCTGTAAGCCACTGCTTATGCGTGCGCATATCTAACATGGCGGCGCCCTGAGCGTTCTCTTCTCTGGAGCTCCGGCGATGCTCTCGCCCAGCGTGACGGTCTCCGCAGCAACCCCCCCTCTCCCAAGCTGCAGCGGAGGTAAAAGCCAAACCAGGGAACCCCGGCTACATATATGTTTATTATATAGATTTAATGGGTTCGGCGGTTCTTTGAAGGTTGTAAAACCCCTGGGTAGTGACGGGAGAGACTTCACACTCGGCGGTTATCGGACATTAAAGCGTCACTATGTTAATTAGCAATTACATTCGCCCTAAAAAAACATAGCAGAAAGTGTCAAATACAGTGACATGATCTAACTCCCAGACTGTAAACAGGTCTGGTTTCACATGTGCCGGATTTGATCCTTTTCTGTGAATTTCGAGAAGTTCAGGATTTTAGTCAGATTTAGGAACGTACCTTGTACAACCTCACAAATTTCTCAGAAAAAAGGAACATCTCTAGTGATGTTGGGGATCTCCGAGTCCTGTCCCAGCACCCCTATATATATATATAGTATCTCACAGGACACGGGGTCCTGTCCCAGCAGCAGCCCTATGTAGCCATGTGCAAAATTGGTGTACATATCTCTTTCTCATGCTAGCAGTAAACCTGGTAAGTATGCAGGATTGCCAGTAGTCATCATGGAGGTTTGCCCTCAACCCCTGGTGATGTGTAAGATAGTAGCAAAGGAAGTGACAGCCTGTCTGTGTCCCCTGTTAGTGACACAGAGAAGAGGTGGGTCTTTCTGGAAGCTGATATATTGCACAGCACTGCCTAAAGTTAGGAGTTCAGTTTCCTGTCAGTTCAGTTTCTGTTGTTGTGCTGCCTCTGTTCAGTAAGAGGCACGTGGAGGTCTGCAACAGTGTTGCAGTGGTCTGATGCAAGAGCTGTGAGTCTGTGCAGCTCTGAGCAGAGAGACAGAGAAGCTGGTGAATCTCTTTGAGAGGAGAGGTGGAGAGCAACTCTATTAGAGGAGAAGGAACCTTCCTAATGGAGAGCAGTAAAGGAATGAGCGGCTAAGCTGCTAGCTGTGAGGGGCAGCTGGCCCATACCACCATGCCAATAAAGATGTCCTGTTCAAAGACAACCCCACGGTGTGAGTGTGAAGTTACTCTGCAGAGGAAGGCACCACAGAGGAGTTCCTCATCAGAACCATCTCCTTGCGGACGCAGGGATCCTGATGAGGTGGAGGCGCTGCACTGGATATAGGTAGGACTCGCACACACTACCTCAGCTGCCTGTCTGGGTTGACAATCCCCATACACCATCATGCGGGAGACTCAGGAGTCCTGTTGCCGACAGGTGCACCACCAGACACGACCATGTAATGGGGACTGGTTAGACCACAGGGGCCAATGTGAGATTGGGTGGGTCAGGCCATACAGAATACCCGTTACACCTATATATAAAGTATCTCTCAGGACATGGGGTCCTGTCCCAGCACCCCTATATATAAAGTATCTCACAGGACACTTGGTCCTGTCCCGGCGGCAGTCCTATATATAAAGTATCTAACAGGACACGGGGTCCTGTCCCGACGGCCCTATATATATATAGTATCTCACAGGACACAGGGTCCTGTCTCGGCACCCCTATATATATAGTATCTCACAGCTGGGGGAGGTTTCGGACACAGTCAACAAAGAGATTTCAGATTTTCCGGTAATATAATAGGATCGAAGCAGTAACCCAGAGATGCATTCCTATATTCCGTATGTAACCCAGAGATGCGTTCCTATATTCCGTATGTAACCCAGAGATGCATTCCTATATTCCGTATGTAACCCAGAGATGCATTCCTATATCCCCTATGTAACCCAGAGATGCATTCCTATATCCCCTATGTAACCCAGAGATGCGTTCCTATATTCCGTATGTAACCCAGAGATGCGTTCCTATATTCCCCATGTAGCCAGGTCCCCCAGGCTTACCCTTATCTCCTGATGAAACCTATGTGGTGGAACGCACGCCACGAGAAAGGGGATAGGAGACATCATTCGTTCGGCTGGCGAGATCCAGAGAGATCTAAATGCTTGTTTTTTAACTGATATCATGTGAGTGTAACTCCCTTTTCTATTTACCAATTATAAATTGTACAGACGGTCTGCACTATGTCCAGTTGTATTTCTTAAGGTCCTTGGGAGTCCAGCCATTTGGGTGAACACTGAGTTCTGCATCTCTTGTCTACTGAGTGAAAACTACATCCCTAAAGATACCTTTACGTGCCTTATATCTTCTCACGTTTGTGAGTATTAAATATTGAGCCAAGACATCTCATTCTGATCATAATCATAACAATATTGCACTATTACGATTTATTTATCTTTATTCACATATTGCGCTTCCCGGACACTTCTTCTTACCCTTATCTCCGCATGCTGGGAGGATAGGGAGGTTGCGGCGTGCAGGGAGTGCTTCGGTGCATCGGAGGCTCCCCGGTGACCCGAGTAGCAGGGCGCCATGTTTGGTGTTCGCGCATGCGCGGTGAGCCCGTGGAGGTGGTGAGGGAGCTGAGGTCGCGCATGCGCAGTAAGGGGTTGCGAGAGCCCGCGAAAGAGGAGCTGCTCCTATAGGGTGGAGCGCACGGGACTACGAGTCCCAGCAGCCATAGCGAGACCAGGTGACGCCAGGGAGCCTATAGGGCGGGCGGATTCGCGGAAGGAAGGGTTAGGAGGTTGCGCAGGGGAGCACGTTGGCAGAGCCGATCAGGAGGAGGAAGGAGAAGGAGCTCTGCGTATAGGGTGGCCAGTAGCCCCTACTCTAGGCCACATACCCCGGCCCAGTTAGGCCCTGAGTCACCGTGAGTGAAGCGGAAAAAGGGACAGGTCATAAGATAGGAACCAGACCCCTTAGTACCAGTAGGAGAGTTGAACACCCAAAGACTGTCCTGTTACCATACCAGAGGTTTGGGCTCAGACCTCGGCCAGCACAGCAGTCGCCAACCGGGTGGGATCGCCCCGGAAGGTACCCCTGGAGTGACTTCATCATCGGATCCTTTGTGAAGTTCCTTTGCAGGCCGGAGCGCTCGGCAGGTAACCTCAATATATAAGATCAGAACATAGTGGCTGCGCAGTCACACACACACACATACCTTACCCTGGGGGGGGGGAGCTGTGGTGTGGGGAACTGGACATAGTGTGGGCACACGGTGAAGGGGTCGCGTAGTATAGTGTCTCCTATACGGAGGGACACCTGTATGACGATATGCAAGGTTATGGTTGCCATTAGTAAAGCCATTGGTTACTTTATATGCTGTGTGCGTGGTGTGACATTATTGTCCTGTGAGGAACCAGTCCCCCTCTGCTGGGAGCCGTCGCAGGTGGAGGCGCTGCACTTGGTAAGAGGTTATCGGTATTCATATACATTGCCCCAGGTTCTCCGTGGCGGAGGCTTAGGCCCTGCGAGCCAACAGGTTGCACAGCATTGGTAGCGCACCGTATTCAGCAGGAAACAGGCTACACCTATAATCACCTAATCTCATGTGATAGGTTCATTTTTATATCTACAGTGCACTGGGGTATATACAGTACTGTATAGTCTTCAATGCTTGCAGTGCAGACAAATCACCACAAGATGGCACTAAAGGCAGTGAATCCTAGACCGCATCAGTTTTGAGCATGAAGCCAGGTCCCCCTCTGGCCCCCCCCAGCTCCCTGTTTCCCCGTCGTTTACCTCCGCTGCTGTGGGAGGACGTTGTGGGTGGCGATGGGTTCGCCGGCGACTCCCTCTACAGGGCGCCGCCATGTTGGTGGTGTGCGCGCATCGTGAAGGTTCGCACATGCGCAGTAAGAGCCGCGGCGGCCATTATAGTGTTGCGCATGCACAGTACACTATGCACACGTGGCGGCGGCAATAGAATAGGGGCTCCGTGGGGACTACAACTCCCAGCAGCCCCAGGGGCTGGAGTCACATGGGTGCAATCGGCCAATAGGGCTGCGAGAATCACGGGCAGCTAGGAGAGAGACTTGGCGCTCTCAGAGCTTGGCAGGAGTCGGTGCTGGGACACAGGTAGGGGAGGGTGTATGTGCAGGGGGTCTGTGGCCCCTGCACTAGGCCAGAGACCCCCCAATAGGCCCCAGCTAGGCCCCGACTCTCATATTAGCGTTGTGGCAGATACAGGGACTGGCCCCTTAGGTAGGGACGTGGCCCCTATAGCTGGTTAGAAGCAGGGACACCGCTACATCGCCGCAGAGCCTGTGAAGAGTGGTCTGGGCTCAGGTCACTTGGCAAGATACCAAGACTGTCTGTAAGTGTGTGTCATGGAACAGAAATACCCATGTCTGCCTTCTCTGTTTCAGCCCCCCTTCCCTTGGCAGTTCTGCCTGCTAGCTGCACTAGGATGTCACTTTCCCTGCAGTTTTACTCCCAGTGCAGATGGAATGGATACATTATGTAGCCCTTTTTCCTTCCAGTCTGTCACACCCCTGGTTGCTCTGGTAACATCTCCAGTCCTCCAAGTTAATGGGCTTTCCCATTCCCCCCTGTCCTTGCTGACAGTTAGTGCAGTCTCACTTCACTTTTAGTGTGACCCTTGCCCCTCACTTCCTTTTCCACCTTCACCACCGGCTGAGTGAGTACCCTGCTGTAACTGCTGTAGTGGTAGGATTACCCTTTTCACCTGTCCTTAACTACAAGGCACCCACAGAGAGACATTATCCAAACACCAACATCTCTTCACAAGTGCCTGTCTTTTATGCTGCTTTCCCCAAATAAAGTAAAGAAAAGATACAGAACTTGTTGTGCTTTGAAAAGAGGCCCGAGTTGAAACTATCTGGGCTAATCATCTTACACATGACCCTGGCCTCCAGAAGAGTGAAAAGGATACCGTGTGCCTTACAGACACTTACAGGAGCGGCTACTGTAGACTTTATGATAACACAGAGCAGTCTCTGCAGACTGAAAAGCAGCAAGCAGCTTACACTGCACACACAGCTTTGCAGACAGAAAGTCCATAACACACAGAGCCTTGATTGCCTTCTCTGTCTTTTTGAGTCCACCCTCTGCACAGCTCCATAGTAAGGGTTTACCATCTCACCTTACCCTGCACACGTTCCCACGGCCAGCGCCACTAAGGGCCACGCCACCGGACACCCGCCAGGACACGGGTCAGAGCCACCGGACACCTGTGAGTACAGCTACCCCTACGCTGCACGCTGCAGGACACCGCTCGGCATCATCTGAGAAAGTCGCCCATCGCTGACACAGGTAAAAGACCGCACGCCACACGCACTGGCTAAAGGCCTACACACACCTACAGCATGGCAGAACTCAGAGCCTCACCAGATATCGCTCATGAGAGTGATCACTTAGACACAGAGACCGCTGAGCAACTGCAACAGGTGCAGGGAGGCGCAAGGCCCAAACGGACAGTCACACTGACACAAAAGGCCCGTGAAAAATATGAGACTGACATTGAAGCGCACCGCGCTAAATTAGAGTTGGCCTGGGATACCATCACACTTGGGATATGCAATGTCGCCGGCGCTGGTAACTATGTACAACAGCTCGAGCAGGCAATAACTCAATTGAAGATAGATCACTCGCGCTACCAAGCGCTGTCACAGGCATATTTCACCTATCTAACAAGAACTAACACGGAAGATGGCATACGAGAGCGCGGCCTACAAAAGGCGATTGACCTAGAACGTGATGGCATCGTGCAAACCGCTATCACGGAAGCTGAGAATAAGAGAAAGGACCTTTTGCAGGAGGCCGCATCGCACCGCTCATGCACATCCAGGCATTCATCAAGGTCAGCAAGATCAGCGCAATCTAACACGTCCAGCGCAAGCGCAAACACTACCAAGGCGCGAGCCGCCGCAGAGGCCGCACGTGCCAGGGCCGAATATAGTCGGAGAGAGGCAGCCATAAGAGCAGGAAGAGAGCGCATAGAAGAGGAGGAGCAGACAACCACCGCTAATGCCGCCGCCGCTGCCGCCACTGCTACCGCCACTACTGCCGCCACTGCCGCAGCCACTACGCGTAGGAAAGCCGAATTTGATGCGGAACTAGAGGCACTTAATCAAGAGAAGGAAGCCGCTGCCGCCATAGCCCAAGCTGAAGTCCTAGAAGCAGCCGCACAACAGGACGGCGGTGAGCAACCATACAGACGGATAGCCTCAGAGCATCCAATCCAACGCACTGAAGACTACGTAAAGAGCCTCTTCAGTGTAAACACCAGCGCACCATCTCAAAACGGAGGAAGTGACTCCACAGACACCGAAGACTTGCTAGGTCCACGAGGAGAAGACGCTGTTCCTTCAGTGGTACATGCTTCGTGGAATAGCTACAGCCGCAACAGTGATCCACACGCCAGCGCGCACACGGATGCACCACAACAGGCTCGCAATCCAGGTACGCCCACACGGGAGAACACAGCCCCCCACACCGACCAGCGGCCACCACGCGTCCACGCCAAGGAAGAGGCGACCGCACGGACCCTCCCAGCCACTACCTCAGAACGCGACCAACGCGCCGATGCCTCAGGCCTGACAGACATAGCCAAGTACATGATCCGGCTTGACCTGGTACAGGCAGGACTCATCAGCTTCGACGACCGCCCTGAGAACTACCGGACGTGGAAGTTCACGTTCAAAGACGCAATCAATAGCTTGGACATCTCAGCAAGGGAAGAGCTCAACCTGCTATTCAAGTTCCTGGGGAACAAATCCAGGGAGCATGCGAAGAGACTTCGGGCGGCAAACGCGAACCAACCCCAAGTAGGTCTTGACCTAGTGTGGGAAAGGCTAGAAGAGTGCTACGGTAGCCCCGAAGCAGTCGAGCATTCGCTCTTCAAAAGAGTCGACAGCTTCCCCAAGATCACAACTAAAGACTACTCGAAGTTACGAGAGCTTGGGGACCTGCTGCAAGAGCTGGAGTTCGCAAGGAAAGACCATTCCTTAACAGGTCTCAACGTCTTGGACTCAGCTCGTGGAGTGAGACCCATCTTGGAGAAGCTACCCTACAACCTCCAAGAAAGATGGATTTCACAAGGCTCCAAATACAAAAGGGAGAAGCAAGTCGCCTACCCCTCATTCTCAGTTTTCTTGAGCTTCATTCGCGAAGCAGCAAGGACGAGGAACGACCCCAGCTTCATCTTTGGGGCGCAGACCACATCCAATGCCAGCCACCCGAGGAACGAAAGGTCAGCAGCGAGATACAAGGACACCAGAACACCCATCTCGGTCCACAGGACGGACGTGCCCCCTACGACCCACGCGAGTCCCGGCCAGGCGGCCGACAGGGACAAGAAACCAAGGGACCTTAACAAAGAATGCCCTATACACAAAAGACCGCATCCGCTTAACAAGTGTATCGGATTCAGAATGAAACCCATAGAGGAGCGAAAGAACTTACTCAGGGAATGGGGAGCGTGTTTCAAATGTTGTGCTTCCACAACTCATTTATTCAAGGACTGTAAAGAAGAAATCAAATGCACAGAGTGCGATAGCGACAGGCACATAGCCGCTTTACACCCGGAAGCTATGAAGCCCAAATCAAGCAAAGCCCCTAACCCTTCGACAAAGCAGGGCGGGGAGGAAGAAGTGGGAGATACACCCCCCACGACGTCGGTAGCGTCCAAATGCACAGAGGTATGTGGAGAAGGAAACGACGGTAGATCTTTCTCTAAAATATGTCTGGTAGCAGTGCACCCAGAGGGACAACCCCAAAGAGCTAAAAGGATGTATGCAATCATCGACGACCAGAGCAACCAATCGCTGGTCAGGTCAGAGTTCTTCGACATGTTTAACATACAAGACAGCGCTTCTCCTTACACTCTCAGAACATGTGCAGGGCGAATGGAGACTACAGGGAGAAGAGTGAATGGCTACACCATATGCTCAATAGACGGCAAAGTGAACATGCCCCTTCCCACACTCATCGAGTGCAATCACATGGCAGAAGATAGGAGCGAGATCCCCACACCAGACGTGGCGCGACACTACCCCCATCTAAAAGCTATTGCCGATCGTATCCCACCACTAGACGAAGGCACCCAGATCATGCTGCTACTTGGCAGGGACATCATGAGAGCACACAAGATCCGCGAATAGCGAAACGGGGACCACAACGGCCCAAGTGCTCAAAGGCTCGATCTAGGATGGGTGGTAGTGGGAGAAGTATGCATAGACAGGATACGAGGACGCGACAACGTAGACGCCCTACGAACAAACTTGTTAGAGAACAGTCGTACATCCCACTTCAAACCCTGTCCGAACCACTTCCAGGTCCACGAGAAGCTCGAGACCAAAAGGAACTATGGAGACGCGCTTGTGGCAGAAAAATACCCCAATGACCTAGGGAGTACAGTGTTCCAGACAACAAAGGACGACGACAAACAGGCGCCATCAATGGAAGATAAAGAATTCTTGAGGTTAATGGATAAGGAGCTCTTCAAGGACGAATGAGGCAGTTGGGTGGCCCCACTACCTTTCCGCTTGCCAAGAAGACGCCTCCCAAACAACAGAGACCACGCCATGTCTAGGCTCGCTTCACCGTAATCTACAAAGGAAACCGGAGACCAAGGAACACTTTGTGGCCTTCATGCAGAAAATCTTCCACAGCGGCCATGCAGAGTCGGCGCCCCCACTGAGAGAAGGCGAAGAATGCTGGTACCTCCCGTCGTTTGGCGTCTACCACCCCCGGAAACCTGGCCAAATTCGAGTGGTATTCGACTCCAGTGCTCAGCATCAGGGAGTCTCCCTAAACGATGTTCTCCTCACCGGGCCTGATCTGACGAACAGTCTTCTGGGAGTGTTGATCCGCTTCCGCAAGGAGCCAATCGCCATAACAGCAGACATTCAACAGATGTTCCACTGCTTCCTTGTGCGAGAAGACAACCATAACTACTTAAGATTCCTGTGGTACCAAGATGACGACATAGAAAACGAAATCCCGGAGTACCGCATGAAAGTACATGTCTTCGGGAACAGCCCATCACCTGCGGTGGCTGCCTAAGGCCTCAGAAGAACAGCCCAAGACGGAGAAGCAGAGTTCGGGAAAGACGCCAGGAACTTCGTCGAAAGAGACTTCTATGTGGACGACGGATTAAAATCAGTTCCCACCGAAGAAGAAGCCATAGATCTACTCAAAAGGACACAAAAGATGTTAGCAAAGGCCAACCTAAGATTGCACAAAATAGCTTCCAACAGTGCCGTAGTGATGAAGGCGTTCCACGCAGATGATGAAGCAAACGATCTCAAGAATTTGGATCTAGGGACCGACACGCCTCCCATACAGCGGAGCCAGGGGATAAGCTGGAATCTTAAAACAGATACCTTTACGTTCCAGGTAGCCATCGAAGAAAAACCCTACACACGTCGCGGAGTCCTGTCCACCGTTAACAGTCTTTACGATCCGCTAGGATTCGTGGCTCCTGTCACTATACAAGGGAAGTCTCTTCTCAGAGAAATGTCCTTCGAAAAGCAGGAATGGGACACCCCACTACCCCCAGAAAAACGGAAAGAGTGGGAGACGTGGAAGTACTCCTTGAAGGCCCTCGAGCAACTCCAGATCCCACGCCCCTACTCACCTACATCTCTCACCACCGCACACAGCAAAGAGCTTTGCGTATTCTCAGATGCCTCCACAAAGGCCATAGCAGCGCTGGCCTACCTAAAAACCACGGACGTGGGTGGAAGTTACCACATCAGGTTCATCCTTGGCAAGGCTAAACTGGCGCCACAACCCGACCACACTATACCCAGACTCGAGCTATGTGGTGCAGTGTTAGCGGTAGAACTGGCGGAGCTCATCGAAAACGAGATGGACTGCAAACCAGATGCCGTCAGATTCTACACAGATAGCAAGGTGGTACTGGGTGTCACGGTAGCTTATGACAGGCTGTAATTTACACCAAAAATATATATAAATATATATATACCTGGGTTTGAACTGGGACGAGACTTAGATATGATAAAATATAATTTATTCCTTGATAAAGGTGAACACACAATAATGTACAAATAACAGGCAAAATATAGACACTTACTTAAAGATTATGACAAGAAAGCCATCAGGATTACAGTCTGGGCCATTTCTTCCATATTTCAGCTGACATCACAGCAAGACAGGCAAAATTATGAAGCACATGCAGGACATGGAAACATGAAGACAATGAACAACAATGGATAAGGGCTTGACCACAGATTATATACCTTTTGTGGCCCTATCCTTAACCTTAAGTGCAGGTGATTGGTTTTCAATTCCCTCCAGCCACTCACTAGCCTGGGAACACATTTTAATTCATGCCCCCCTGCTTGTTGGGACATGCGCAGTAGAGCTCTGGGGTCTCATTTCTGAAGCCCCACATTTGCATCAGGAATGCCAGCCAGTCTATCCATTTGGAGTTCTGGCAGGAAAACCTTTGTTGAAAGGTGTGAAGTGGGACACTTAAAGACTGCTCTGGTTTGAGCCTCCTCAGCCCTTAGGTAAACAGGGAGGGTGACAAAACCCTTTGAACAATACTTAAGTCCTAGACATTGGGTCGCCTCTAGGGCCATCTGCTATCCTGGTATGCAAAAGAATTTCATCTGGGTATTTGTCCATACCCTGGGACACAGTATTAAACATAAAACATAAACGTATTAAAATATCCGGTTCTGTTGGGTCTAGCAGGTCCAAACTTCCCAGTTCTCATTGCCAGAACTGGGACACCATATGGTCCAAAAAGCGACTTGCTACGACCTTTGGAACCGGAGATACACAAATGCACATTAAATCATTTTTCACTTTAATACAAAAATCTCCGCTAAAAAAGAAATCTCAGCTTTTCACTAAATCCCCATTGAAAACAACGGGCTTCTCCGCCATAGACTTTCAATGGTAAATTGCCGCCATTGAAGTCAATGGGGTTTCTAGCCATAGACTTTCAATGGGGAACCGCCGCCATTGAAGTCTATGAGAAAATCCACAAATCTTTACATTCGTCCATACTCCGTCTGGTTGGTCTGAGGGGGCTGGAAATGGGCATGCATTAAAGCCGGAACCTTGGCTACATGCCACCCAAATCCCATCCCTCTGGGCATTCCAGAACCGGAGATATGGACTTACACATTTCAATATTTTACACTTAGTCATTTTTTCACCATGTGGCTTTTCCCCCATTAGAATCAATGGTAAAAAGTCCCGAACTTTCAAGGGGGTCCATACTCCGTCGGGTTGGTCCAAGAGGGTCAAGGATGGTTCTGCAGTGATGCCGGAGCAGTGACTACAGATACCCCAAACCTTGATCCTCTGGTCCCTCCAGAACCGGAGATATGGATTCCTAAATTACAGCATTTCACACTTAGTCATTTTTCGGAGCTGTTTCTGCCGCCGCCATTGAAGCCTAAGGCGCGACCCGCTCTTCTCGGTTCGACCCTTATCGGGGGTCCAGGATTCGGGGACCCGGTTGTGGTCGAGTGGGGGGAAGCCTAGGAACTAGGGGCAAAAATAATTTTATTTCTAGGGCCCCCAGAACAGTTTATTCCCACATCAATTAACGTTGAACTTGACTCAAGTGATTTTAACTCTTTTAAAGGACATTGCATCCGCTTTGCGGTTTGCGGTCTGGACGGCAGCCAACTCGTTCTTCGAAAGTTACCTCGAGGAATCTCCATTGAAGTCAATGGGCCCATTGACTTTCAATGGGAAACCGCCACTCTTCCTCTCGGACGCCACCTGCTGGTCACTACAGGAACCAGGACTAAAACAACAAGATTCTCCATTAGAATGCATTGAGCCCTAATGGTGGCCAATGGGGACCTACAAAATGGTGCCTGAAAAGGCGGGAAAATTACACAAAGAGCTATAATCATTAAAGGACTATTAACCCTTGTGCTCCCGGATGGATTCTAGTGTGTGTGTGATGCAGACACTGATTAAACCAGACATTACAATGGAACAGGGGAACAGGGGAAAATACATTTTCAGGTTATGACAAGGGTTAAATCACACGTCTGGCCCTCAGCCCAGTTAACCCCTTGTCTCCCTGGTGAGGTTAGAGGGTGGCCAATTGGGGGGTAACCCCTTTAATCCCGGGCCAAATCCTCTCCATCGTCACACTGGGCTACATATACAACAAGAGAAAGAGATTCTACGTATACGTGGCCAACCGTGTAGAAAGAATCAGGAAGTCAACCCAACCAGAACAATGGCACCACATGCCCACAGATCAAAATCCTGCAGATCCCTCCACCAGATCAGTACCCGCATCACAACTGCAGAACACGTCATGGCTCACAGGACCAACGTTTCTTGTGCAGCCCGCGCAGCCCCAGTTTGCAATTTTGAACTCGTGGATCCCGAGAAGGATATGGAGATAAGGCCCCCACAAGTATCCGTGTTACTCACCAATGTATTGCACAAAAACGCATTCAGATCACATCGATTCCATCGCTTCTCAAGGTGGACAGCCCTTCTGCGAGCAGTAGCCCATATAGTCTTCCCCTTCCTTCAGACACCAGATGGTAAAACTACCAGCTGCCACGGCTGGCATTTCTGCAAAGAGTTGCGCACCGTGGAGGAAGTCGCGAGGGCTAAGGAAACCGTTCTCCGTCATGTTCAGAGAGAAACGTATGCGGAAGAAATCAGTTGCATTCGTGGAGGGAAGAGTGTTCCCAAAAACAGCCCACTTTGGAAATTGAATCCCTTCATCGACGATGACGGCATCATGAGAGTAGGAGGCCGCCTCAACAAGTCCCAACTGAGCAGGGAGGAAAGCAACCCTCTTATCATCCCTGGCCGGCATCACATCGCTACTTTGTTGGTGCGCTACGACCACGAACAAGTCTTGCATCAGGGACGACACTTCACCGAAGGCGCTATTAGGGCGGCGGGTATTTGGGTCGTTGGCATGAAAAGGTGCGTGGCCAGTAATCTCCACAAATGTGTTAGGTGCCGAATGCTGCGAGGCAAAAGCCAAGACCAAAGGATGGCAGATTTACCTATTGACGGACTTATTATCAAAACCATCCCAAGCGAGGATGAAAGGGTCCGCAAGGTGGAAGTTCGGGTGACCCAGAATGGGATCGTTAAAACCTTTTTAAGACCTATCACAGAGACTATCCTCCTAATGCCTAAATCGGACTATAAGAAGGAAGAACTGACTACCAGTTCTGTGGACTCTGAGAGACATTGTGGTGCATCAAGCTAACCTAGAGCTGTGCATCCACCTACCTACCTTACCGAGACGGCAAAGTACTTCAAGCTGGTGGTACCGGCCGGTATCCCATAGTTATGTGGACATGAAGTTTGCATTGTTATGTTATGTTATCTTGCACATATGTTCCACATATACCTAGAATAGTGGTATCTCCAGATACCAGACGGGGAGTGTCATGGAACAGAAATACCCATGTCTGCCTTCTCTGTTTCAGCCCCCCTTCCCTTGGCAGTTCTGCCTGCTAGCTGCACTAGGATGTCACTTTCCCTGCAGTTTTACTCCCAGTGCAGATGGAATGGATACATTATGTAGCCCTTTTTCCTTCCAGTCTGTCACACCCCTGGTTGCTCTGGCAACATCTCCAGTCCTCCAAGTTAATGGGCTTTCCCATTCCCCCCCCCCCCTGTGCTTGCTGACAGTTAGTGCAGTCTCACTTCACTTTTAGTGTGACCCTTGCCCCTCACTTCCTTTTCCACCTTCACCACCGGCTGAGTGAGTACCCTGCTGTAACTGCTGTAGTGGTAGGATTACCCTTTTCACCTGCCCTTAACTACCAAGCACCCACAGAGAGACATTATCCAAACACCAACATCTCTTCACAAGTGCCTGTCTTTTATGCTACTTCCCCAAATAAAGTAAAGAAAAGATACAGAACTTGTTGTGCTTTGAAAAGAGGGCCGAGTTGAAAGTATCTGGGCTAATCATCTTACACATGACCGTGGCCTCCAGAATAGTGGGACACTCCAGCGGGATACCACCCGCGCGCAGGAAGACCCTTCGCTGGATCAGCGGATCCCGAGCAGTTACCAATCAGCGTGCCCGAGTGCTGGAGCACCCAGCAGGTACCTATATCTATAAGTGCACCAGCAAAGTACACACACCATAGTGGCAGCGCTGACCACATATACGGGTGGGGTTTGTATTCTCGTAGACACCAGGGTGGTTGGGTGCCCGAGGGCCCGTCGGGTATGGTGGGCACGGTGTTGGTTACACGGTGGAGGATAAGGCCCCGCGAGGCGAAGGGGAGCTGTAACCAGTAGTATTATTATCTTCATATTACTGCATAATTACATGTCCTTAAGTGAAGGTTATTATTATTATATAATGTGTGTGTATATCAGTATTGTGGTTCCTGTGAGGGGCTCCTCCCACTGCGTTGGGATCCCTCCCAGGTGGAGGCACTGCACCGAGATTGTATTGTTACATCACCCCGGTCTCCCCGTGGCGGAGGTTTGGGATCTCCGTGAGCCAACAGGTAAAGCCAGCACCAGTAGAGTCCTAACCCTACGGGGGAAAGAGGGCTACAAGCGCAATCGGAGCGTCCGTGAGATCGGCGCTGTCGCAGTTTAATGAATAACCGCTATATTGGGCCATATCTGCACCGTGGTGCTAAGCAGTAAGGCAGATTTGGTTTCGCTGAGGTAAATGGGTGCCTTATAGCTTAGCACTGCTTAGTATTAGGGCCCTACTAGTTTGTATCGGCTTCTAATATAAAAGTAAGCATGACTCTTAATGCACTTAGCACTGTACACAGTAAGACATATTCATACAATGAGTCCCTGCTCCAAAGAGCTTGCAATTCGTTTTTCCATAGCAACAGAAAGGGGGGTAATAGTGCGCTGCTAATCTTAGTGGGTGTGTTATAAAGTGTTAGTGCAACATTACACACACGTGCTCGTGTCCCCAAACATGGGTTGTATGTGAAATAAACATATATTAAAACACAACCGTGATAGACACGTGGTAAAGATGTGCATAAATATGTTATCACCACCAATATAGTGAAGAAAAATACTGTGTAATAATATATATAAAGCAGCTCAAAACGCTCCGAAGTCCGTCTCCATACAAGACAGCGATGCCTTCCGGATAAGGGGAGCACAGGTTACTCACCATCTGGATACGGGGAATAAAACTATATATATATATATATTATATATAAGTGGGTAGCCAATTATGAGAAATGATCTGTATTAATAAAGGTGCAAATGTCCCACTCACACATGGATGTATCATATCAGAGATTCAACCCCTCTCTGATGGGGCAATAATGTCTGTTCTCCAATAGACGTGACAGCGTTTCCTCCCGTGTAATGCAGAACGTTAAAGAGACTGGAGATAGTATATTACGTCTATAAAGGAATATAGTAAAAGTGACCGGTTACGGCTGTCTGAGCCAGTGAGACGCTGCAATGCCGGAGGAGAACGTCTCGTTATAAGATTGTGGCATTGATTGGAAGGGGAAGAAACGCCAATAATAGCTCCCGTTGGTAGAGGAATTGTCCGTCTTGCTATTTAAAAGCAGCTATGGGAGTGGTTAGACATCTCCTGAAGAAGCGTCATATGACGCGAAACGCGTAGGTGACGTCATCCCGCAGCGGGGAGCGGACGTGACGACGAGGTGAATCCCTTACTCTGCATGGAGTGTGGTCTCTGTTTGTAATCAAAGTTAGCTGTGGCAACATCCAGCATATCCCAGGACGAGACCGCGGCGCTATGATGCAGGGACCCCCCGCTAATGCCCTGTTATTGTGGATTGGATCTATGTGGATCTTTTTAAAGTGAATTTGATGATATTTGCTTAATATAAAGGTTAATATCTTTACTCTCACATCCACCACCAGTCTAAGTTCTTTCAAATCTAAGGCTGCCTCACACTTTAACCTGGTCTGTAACTGTTACACACGCCTATAATATATATTATCTGTAACTGTTACACACGCCTATAATATATATTATCTGTAACTGTTACATACGCCTATAATATATATTATCTGTAACTGTTACATACGCCTATAATATATATTATCTGTAACTGTTACACACGCCTATAATATATATTATCTGTAACTGTTACATACGCCCATAATATATATTATCTGTAACTGTTACATACGCCTATAATATATATTATCTGTAACTGTTACACACGCCTATAATATATATTATCTGTAACTGTTACATACGCCCATAATATATATTATCTGTAACTGTTACATACGCCTATAATATAAATTACCTGTAACTGTTACACACGCCTATAATATATATTATCTGTAACTGTTACATACGCCTATAATATATATTATCTGTAACTGTTACATACGCCTATAATATATATTATCTGTAACTGTTACACACGCCTATAATATATATTATCTGTAACTGTTACATACGCCTATAATATATATTATCTGTAACTGTTACATACGCCTATAATATATATTATCTGTAACTGTTACATACGCCTATAATATATATTATCTGTAACTGTTACATACGCCTATAATATATATTATCTGTAACTGTTACATACGCCTATAATATATATTACCTGTAACTGTTACATACGCCTATAATATATATTATCTGTAACTGTTACACACGCCTATAATATATATTATCTGTAACTGTTACATACGCCTATAATATATATTACCTGTAACTGTTACATACGCCTATAATATATATTATCTGTAACTGTTACACACGCCTATAATATATATTACCTGTAACTGTTACATACGCCTATAATATATATTATCTGTAACTGTTACATACGCCTATAATATATATTACCTGTAACTGTTACATACGCCTATAATATATATTATCTGTAACTGTTACGCACGCCTATAATATATATTATCTGTAACTGTTACATACGCCTACTGTATAATATATATTATCTGTAACTGTTACATACGCCTATAATATATATTATCTGTAACTCTTACATACGCCTATAATATATATTATCTGTAACTGTTACATACGCCTATAATATATATTATCTGTTACTGTTACATACGCCTATCTACTATATATTTGTGAAAGTGTTCTATGTGTCCGGGTCTGTATGTGTCTCCCTGTGTCCCTCCCTGTGTCCCTAGCGGCAATCTCATTGGCTCCCTTGGCCCGCCCCCGCACACCTCTCATTGGCCGGACACACACATACACTCACACAGAGATACACACACACACATGGAGACACACACAGGCAGGACACTGAGACACACACAAAGATACACACACACACACAGACAGGACACAGATAGACAGACAGGACACACACACACACACACACACCCCTCCCCACCCCCTCTGTCCGTCCCCCCCATCACGTGCGCCGCCCTGCACCGGCTCCAGACGGAGGGGAAGCGCGGCCCTCCTACCCCAGCTGCTCCCTTACCTCCCCGGCGCTACCTCCCCCTCAGGTAAGGCACAGCACTGCCAGTAACTCTCCTATTTCAGGCGCGGAGCCTCGCGCCTCAGGCCCACACAGGCCCCACACAGGAACACACAGGCCCCACACAGGAACACACAGGCCCCACACAGGAACACACAGGCCCCACACAGGCCCCACACAGGAACACACAGGCCCCACACAGGAACACACAGGCCCCACACAGGAACACACAGGCCCCACACAGGCCCCACACAGGAACACACAGGAACACACAGGCCCCACACAGGAACACACAGGAACACACAGGCCCCACACAGGCCCCACACAGGAACACACAGGAACACACAGGCCCCACACAGGAACACACAGGCCCCACACAGGAACACACAGGCCCCACACAGGAACACACAGGCCCCACACAGGAACACACAGGAACACACAGGCCCCACACAGGCCCCACACAGGCCCCACACAGGAACACACAGGCCCCACACAGGAACACACAGGCCCCACACAGGAACACACAGGCCCCACACAGGAACACACAGGAACACACAGGCCCCACACAGGCCCCACACAGGCCCCACACAGGAACACACAGGCCCCACACAGGAACACACAGGCCCCACACAGGCCCACACAGGAACACACAGGCCCACACAGGAACACACAGACCCACACAGGCCCACACAGGAACACACAGGAACACACAGGCCCCACACAGGAACAGACAGGCCCCACACAGGCCCCACACAGGAACACACAGGAACACACAGGCCCCACACAGGCTCACACAGGAACACACAGGCCCCACACAGGCCCCACACAGGAACACACAGGAACACACAGGAACACACAGGCCCCACACAGGCCCCACACAGGCTCACACAGGAACACACAGGCCCCACACAGGCCCCACACAGGAACACACAGGAACACACAGGCCCCACACAGGCCCCACACAGGAACACACAGGCCCCACACAGGAACACACAGGAACACACAGGCCCCACACAGGCCCACACAGGAACACACAGGAACACACAGGCCCCACACAGGCCCCACACAGGAACACACAGGCCCCACACAGGAACACACAGGAACACACAGGCCCCACACAGGAACACACAGGCCCCACACAGGCCCCACACAGGCCCACACAGGAACACACAGGCCCCACACAGGAACACACAGGCCCCACACAGGAACACACAGGAACACACAGGCCCCACACAGGCCCACACAGGCCCCACACAGGCCCCACACAGGCCCACACAGGAACACACAGGCCCACACAGGAACACACAGGCCCCACACAGGAACACACAGGCCCACACAGGCCCCACACAGGAACACACAGGCCCCACACAGGAACACACAGGCCCACACAGGAACACACAGGAACACACAGGCCCCACACAGGAACACACAGGAACACACAGGCCCCACACAGGCCCACACAGGAACACACAGGCCCACACAGGAACACACAGGCCCCACACAGGCCCACACAGGAACACACAGGCCCACACAGGAACACACAGGCCCCACACAGGAACACACAGGCCCCACACAGGCCCCACACAGGAACACACAGGCCCCACACAGGAACACACAGGCCCACACAGGAACACACAGGCCCCACACAGGAACACACAGGCCCACACAGGAACACACAGGCCCCACACAGGCCCCACACAGGAACACACAGGCCCCACACAGGAACACACAGGAACACACAGGAACACACAGGCCCCACACAGGCCCCACACAGGCCCCACACAGGAACACACAGGAACACACAGGCCCACACAGGAACAGACAGGCCCCACACAGGCCCCACACAGGAACACACAGGAACACACAGGCCCCACACAGGCTCACACAGGAACACACAGGCCCCACACAGGCCCCACACAGGAACACACAGGAACACACAGGCCCCACACAGGCCCACACAGGCTCACACAGGAACAGACAGGCCCCACACAGGCCCCACACAGGAACACACAGGAACACACAGGCCCCACACAGGCTCACACAGGAACACACAGGCCCCACACAGGCCCCACACAGGAACACACAGGAACACACAGGCCCCACACAGGCCCACACAGGCCCCACACAGGCCCCACACAGGCCCACACAGGAACACACAGGCCCACACAGGAACACACAGGCCCCACACAGGAACACACAGGCCCACACAGGCCCCACACAGGAACACACAGGCCCCACACAGGAACACACAGGCCCACACAGGAACACACAGGAACACACAGGCCCCACACAGGAACACACAGGAACACACAGGCCCCACACAGGCCCACACAGGAACACACAGGCCCACACAGGAACACACAGGCCCCACACAGGCCCACACAGGAACACACAGGCCCACACAGGAACACACAGGCCCCACACAGGAACACACAGGCCCCACACAGGCCCCACACAGGAACACACAGGCCCCACACAGGAACACACAGGCCCACACAGGCCCACACAGGAACACACAGGCCCCACACAGGAACACACAGGCCCACACAGGAACACACAGGCCCCACACAGGCCCCACACAGGAACACACAGGCCCCACACAGGAACACACAGGAACACACAGGAACACACAGGCCCCACACAGGCCCCACACAGGAACACACAGGCCCCACACAGGAACACACAGGAACACACAGGCCCACACAGGAACAGACAGGCCCCACACAGGCCCCACACAGGAACACACAGGAACACACAGGCCCCACACAGGCTCACACAGGAACACACAGGCCCCACACAGGCCCCACACAGGAACACACAGGAACACACAGGCCCCACACAGGCCCACACAGGCTCACACAGGAACACACAGGCCCCACACAGGAACACACAGGAACACACAGGCCCCACACAGGCCCCACACAGGAACACACAGGCCCCACACAGGAACACACAGGAACACACAGGCCCCACACAGGCCCACACAGGAACACACAGGCCCCACACAGGCCCCACACAGGCCCCACACAGGAACACACAGGCCCCACACAGGAACACACAGGAACACACAGGCCCCACACAGGCCCCACACAGGAACACACAGGCCCCACACAGGCCCCACACAGGCCCACACAGGAACACACAGGCCCCACACAGGAACACACAGGCCCCACACAGGAACACACAGGAACACACAGGAACACACAGGCCCCACACAGGCCCCACACAGGAACACACAGGCCCCACACAGGCCCACACAGGAACACACAGGCCCACACAGGAACACACAGGCCCCACACAGGCCCACACAGGAACACACAGGCCCACACAGGCCCCACACAGGAACACACAGGCCCCACACAGGAACACACAGGCCCACACAGGCCCACACAGGAACACACAGGCCCCACACAGGAACACACAGGAACACACAGGCCCCACACAGGAACACACAGGCCCACACAGGAACACACAGGCCCCACACAGGCCCACACAGGAACACACAGGCCCACACAGGAACACACAGGCCCCACACAGGAACACACAGGCCCCACACAGGAACACACAGGCCCCACACAGGCCCCACACAGGAACACACAGGCCCCACACAGGAACACACAGGAACACACAGGCCCCACACAGGAACACACAGGCCCACACAGGAACACACAGGCCCCACACAGGAACACACAGGCCCCACACAGGAACACACAGGAACACACAGGAACACACAGGCCCCACACAGGCCCCACACAGGAACACACAGGCCCCACACAGGCCCCACACAGGAACACACAGGCCCCACACAGGAACACACAGGCCCCACACAGGCCCCACACAGGAACACACAGGCCCCACACAGGAACACACAGGCCCCACACAGGAACACACAGGCCCCACACAGGAACACACAGGCCCCACACAGGAACACACAGGAACACACAGGCCCCACACAGGAACACACAGGCCCCACACAGGCCCACACAGGAACACACAGGCCCCACACAGGAACACACAGGCCCCACACAGGAACACACAGGCCCCACACAGGAACACACAGGCCCCACACAGGAACACACAGGCCCCACACAGGCCCCACACAGGCCCCACACAGGAACACACAGGCCCCACACAGGAACACACAGGAACACACAGGCCCCACACAGGCCCCACACAGGCCCCACACAGGAACACACAGGCCCCACACAGGAACACACAGGAACACACAGGCCCACACAGGAACACACAGGAACACACAGGCCCCACACAGGAACACACAGGAACACACAGGCCCCACACAGGAACACACAGGCCCCACACAGGAACACACAGGAACACACAGGCCCCACACAGGAACACACAGGAACACACAGGCCCCACACAGGCCCCACACAGGAACACACAGGCCCCACACAGGAACACACAGGCCCCACACAGGAACACACAGGCCCCACACAGGAACACACAGGCCCACACAGGCCCACACATGCCCCACACAGGCCCCACACAGGCCCCACACAGACCCACACAGGCCCCACACAGGAACACACAGGCCCCACACAGGCAACACACAGGCCCCACACAGGCCCCACACAGGAACACACAGGCCCCACACAGGCCCCACACAGGCCCCACAGGAACACACAGGCCCCACACAGGAACACACAGGAACACACAGGGCCCACACAGGAACACACAGGCCCCACACAGGAACACACAGGCCCCACACAGGAACACACAGGAACACACAGGAACACACAGGCCCCACACAGGAACACACAGGCCCCACACAGGAACACACAGGCCCCACACAGGCCCCACACAGGAACACACAGGCCCCACACAGGCCCACACAGGCCCCACACAGGACCACACAGGAACACACAGGCCCCACACAGGCCCACACAGGAACACACAGGCCCCACACAGGACCACACAGGCCCCACACAGGCCCACACAGGAACACACAGGCCCACACAGGAACACACAGGCCCCACACAGGAACACACAGGAACACACAGGCCCCACACAGGAACACACAGGCCAGGCCCCACACAGGCCCCACACAGGAACACACAGGCCCCACACAGGCCCCTCACAGGAACACACAGGAACACACAGGCCCCACACAGGAACACACAGGCCCACACAGGAACACACAGGCCCCACACAGGAACACACAGGCCCCACACAGGAACACACAGGAACACACAGGCCCCACACAGGCCCACACAGGCCCCACACAGGCCCCACACAGGAACACACAGGCCCACACAGGAACACACAGGCCCCACACAGGCCCCACACAGGAACACACAGGAACACACAGGCCCCACACAGGAACACACAGGCCCCACACAGGCCCACACAGGCCCCACACAGGAACACACAGGCCCCACACAGGCCCACACAGGAACACACAGGAACACACAGGAACACACAGGAACACACAGGCCCCACACAGGCCCACACAGGAACACACAGGCCCCACACAGGCCCACACAGGCCCCACACAGGAACACACAGGCCCACACAGGCCCACACAGGAACACACAGGAACACACAGGCCCACACAGGAACACACAGGAACACACAGGCCCCACACAGGAACACACAGGCCCCACACAGGAACACACAGGCCCCACACAGGAACACACAGGAACACACAGGCCCCACACAGGCCCACACAGGAACACACAGGCCCCACACAGGCCCCACACAGGCCCACACAGGAACACACAGGCCCCACACAGGCCCACACAGGCCCCACACAGGCCCCACACAGGAACACACAGGAACACACAGGCCCCACACAGGAACACACAGGCCCACACAGGAACACACAGGCCCCACACAGGAACACACAGGCCCCACACAGGAACACACAGGCCCCACACAGGAACACACAGGCCCCACACAGGCCCACACAGGAACACACAGGCCCACACAGGAACACACAGGCCCCACACAGGCCCCACACAGGAACACACAGGAACACACAGGCCCCACACAGGCCCCACACAGGAATACACAGGCCCCACACAGGAACACACAGGCCCCCACACAGGAACACACAGCCCCACACAGGAACACACAGGAACACACAGGCCCACACAGGAACACACAGGAACACACAGGCCCCACACAGGAACACACAGGCCCACACAGGAACACACAGGAACACACAGGCCCCACACAGGCCCCACACAGGAACACACAGGCCCCACACAGGAACACACAGGCCCCACACAGGAACACACAGGCCCCACACAGGAACACACAGGCCCCACACAGGCCCACACAGGAACACACAGGCCCTCACAGGAACACACAGGCCCCACACAGGCCCACACAGGCCCCACACAGGCCCCACACAGGCCCACACAGGAACACACAGGCCCCACACAGGCCCCACACAGGAACACACAGGAACACACAGGAACACACAGGCCACACACAGGAACACACAGGCCCCACACAGGCCCCACACAGGAACACACAGGCCCCACACAGGCCCCACACAGGAACACACAGGCCCCACACAGGAACACACAGGCCCCACACAGGAACACACAGGAACACACAGGCCCCACACAGGAACACACAGGAACACACAGGCCCCACACAGGCCCACACAGGAACACACAGGCCCCACACAGGAACACACAGGAACACACAGGCCCCACACAGGAACACACAGGAACACACAGGCCCACACAGGCCCCACACAGGCCCACACAGGCCCCACACAGGAACACACAGGCCCCACACAGGAACACACAGGAACACACAGGCCCCACACAGGCCCCACACAGGAACACACAGGAACACACAGGCCCCACACAGGAACACACAGGCCCCACACAGGCCCCACACAGGAACACACAGGAACACACAGGCCCCACACAGGAACACACAGGAACACACAGGCCCACACAGGCCCACACTGGGCGCTTCCTGCCGCCGCCTGCACACGCCTCACTCAGCCGGACGGCACATCGGGGGGAAGCGGGCGCCGGGGGGGGAGCACGAGGAATGCACATACATAAATTATGACAATACATATGCCCACTGCTCTCCACCCCCCTCCCCCACTCCCCTTTCCCCCACTCCCCTTTCTCCCCCCCTCCCCTCCCCACCCCACTCCCCTTTCCCCCCCACCCCCCCCTCCCCCCCCATCCCCCACTCCCCTTTCCCCCCCACCCACCCCTCCCCCCCTCCCCTTTCCCCCCCCACTCCCCTTTCCCCCCCCACTCCCCTTTCCCCCCCCACTCCCCTTTCCCCCCCCACTCCCCTTTTCCCCCCACTCCCCTTTTCCCCCACATCCCCCCCTCCCCCACTGCCCTTTCCCCCCACTCCCCTTTCCCCCCCTCCCCTTTCCCCCCCCCTCCCCTTCCCCCCCCTCCCCCTCCCCCACTCCCCTTTCCCCCCTCTTCCCCCCCTCCCCCTTCCCCCTCTCCCCCCTCCCCTTCCCCCCCCTCCCCTTCCCCCTCTCCCCCCTCCCCTTCCCCCTCTCCCCCCTCCCCTTCCCCCCCTCCCCTTCCCCCTCCCCTCCCCCCCATCCCCCACTCCCCTTCCCCCCCTCCCCCCCTCCCCTTCCCCCCCTCAGCCACTCCCCTTCCCCCCCCTCCCCCACTCCCCTTCCCCCCCCTCCCCCACTCCCCTTTCCCCCCCTCCCCTACTCCCCTTTCCCCCCCTCCCCTTTCCCCCCCCACTCCCCTTTCCCCCCCCACTCCCCTTTCCCCCCCACTCCCCTTTCCCCCCACTCCCCTTTCCCCCCCACTCCCCTTTCCCCCCACTCCCCTTTCCCCCCTCCCCTTTCCCCCTCCCCTTCTCCCCCTTCCCCCCCCACTCCCCTTTCCCCCCCACTCCCCTTTCTCCCCCCCTCCCCTTCCCCCCCTCCCCTTTCCCCCCCTCCCCTTTCCCCCCCTCCCCCTTCCCCCCCCACTCCCCTTCCCCCCCCATTCCCCTTTCCCCCCCACTCCCCTTCCCCCCCACTCCCCTTTCCCCCCCCTCCCCCACTCTCTTTCCCCCCCCTTCCCCCCCTCCCCCACTCCCCTTTCCCCCCACCTCCCCCACTCCCCTTCCCCCCCCCCCCTCCCCCACTCCCCTTTCCCCCCCCCTCCCCCACTCCCCTTCCCCCCACTCCCCCCCTCCCCTTTCCCCCCCTCCCCTTTCCCCCCCTCCCCTTTCCCCCCCTCCCCCTTCCCCCCCTTCCCCCCCTCCCCTCTCCCCCCACTCCCCTTCCCCCCACTCCCCTTTCCCCCCCCAACCCCCACTCTCTTTCCCCCCCTCCCCTTCCCCCCCTCACCCACTCCTTTCCCCCCCTCACCCACTCCCCTTCCCCCCCCCACCCGCTCCCCTTCCCCCCGCTCCCCTTTCTCCCCCCTCCCCTTTCTCCCCCCCTCCCCTTTCTCCCCCCCTCCCCTTTCTCCCCCCGCCCTCCGCTCCCATTTCTCCCCCCGCCCTCCGCTCCCCTTTCTCCCCCCCTCTCCCCTTTCCCCCCCTCTCCCCTTTCCCCCCCTCTCCCCTTTCTCCCCCCGCCCTCCGCTCCCCTTTTCCCCCCGCCCTCCGCTCCCCTTTTCCCCCGCCCTCCGCTCCCCTTTTCCCCCCCCTCCGCTCCCCTTTTCCCCTCTCGCCCTCCGCTCCCCTTTTCCCACCCCCCTCCGCTCCCCTTTCTCCCCCCGCCCTCCGCTCCCCTTCCCCCCCCCTCCGCTCCCCTTTTCCCCCCCCTCCGCTCCCCTTTTCCCCTCTCGCCCTCCGCTCCCCTTTTCCCCCCCTCCGCTCCCCTTTTCCCCCCCTTTCCCCCCCCTCCGCTCCCCTTTACCCCCCCCCCTCCAGACACCCGCCACACTCGACACATACCTGCCGCCACACACACCTGCTGCCTCCCGCCCCTACGCACCGACATCACTGACCCACCGCCTACCGCCTCACACCCTAGCAGGACCCCCACTCACAGACAGCACTCACAACCCACGCGCCACCCGCCGCCTCACACCCTAGCAGGACCCCCACTCACAGACAGCACTCACAACCCACGCACCACCCGCCGCCTCACACCCTAGCAGGACCCCCACTCACAGACAGCACTCACAACCCACGCGCCACCCGCCACCTCACACCCTAGCAGGACCCACACTCACAGACAGCACTCACAACCCACGCACCACCCGCCGCCTCACACCCAAGCAGGACACACGCCTCACATTTTTACATCTGTTATGTCACCAAAATATACATTGTACTGTGGTGTGTTTACAATAAACCATTTTTAAACAACATCGTATTACATTTTATTCCATCTTTCTTTTCAACATTATTATCCAACCTTTACAACAAATACTCACCTATTGTTCCACGATTTATAAATAATACTACCTATTACGCATTTACATCCCGGGCAACGCCGGGTCTCTCAGCTAGTAATATATATTATCTGTAACTGTTACATACGCCTATAATATATATTATCTGTTACTGTTACATACGCCTATAATATATATTATCTGTAACTGTTACATACGCCTATAATATATATTATCTGTAACTGTTACACACGCCTATAATATATATTATCTGTAACTGTTACACACGCCTATAATATATATTATCTGTAACTGTTTCATACGCCTATAATATATATTATCTCTAACTGTTATACACGCCTATAATATATATTATCTGTAACTGTTACATGCGCCTATAATATATATTATCTGTAACTGTTACATACGCCTATAATATATATTATCTGTAACTGTTACATACGCCTATAATATATAATATCTGTAACTGTTACACACGCCTATAATATATATTATCTGTAACTGTTACACACGCCTATAATATATATTATCTGTAACTGTTTCATACGCCCATAATATATATTATCTGTAACTGTTACACACGCCTATAATATATATTATCTGTAACTGTTACATACGCCTATAATATATATTATCTGTAACTGTTACATACGCCTATAATATATATTATCTGTAACTGTTTCATACGCCTATAATATATATTATCTGTAACTGTTACATACGCCTATAATATATATTATCTGTAACTGTTTCATACGCCTATAATATATATTATCTGTAACTGTTACATACGCCCATAATATATATTATCTTTAACTGTGCATGCAATATCTTGTATATAATGTATACCCTGTTCATTTATGTAACTGTGTTTGTAACCATGTATTATTTGTTTTACTCTGTGCCCAGGATATACTTGAAAACGAGAGGTAACTCTCACTGTATTACTTCCTGGTAAAATATTTTATAAATAAATAAATTAAATTACTGGTTGTGTTTTTCCCTTTCTTGCGCTTTCTTTTTGTTCGCATGTTCCGTTCCCACGCCGCTGATCACGGGAGAGTCAAAGCTGCAGAGGGAGAGCACCTATTTCAAATCAAAGGGATCTATTGATTTTTCTATCACAGGCTACATTCTGCATACGGTATAAATATCGCGCATTGGAAATGTCGGCGTGCGAGATCCGTGGCGTTTCGTGGCCAGTTTCTGCCTGCTCTGGTTTTGCCTCCACGTACATCACTTCCGGCGATGTCTCTACTCTGAGCGGGTGCGGCTGGGCGCGGATCCCTCAGCTGCCAGGGCTCCAGACTCCCGTTCTCCACACAGGCAATCGATTCAACGCGTTTCGCCGAGCTTCGTCAGGATGTTTTTTGCCCCTTTGCCCGCCTGATTGGTATATTCCGCATGTCATTGTGTTACTGCCGGTGATAACGTTCCTATACAGAGTCCCTGTCTGACCTGGGTGCTTCCACTAACGCCCGTTCTAAAAATCCCCGAAAAAGGCGAACACAAAGGCGTTTTTTTTGGATCACCGCGCGCTCTGCTGCTTTGCCATGTTTTGTAGCCTTTCCCCAGTTGCTTGCTTCCTTGTGCCCCATTGCTTGCTTCCTTGTGCCCCGTTGCTTGCTTCCTTGTGCCCCGTTGCTTGCTTCCTTTTGCCCCGTTGCTTGCTTCCTTTTGCCCCGTTGCTTGCTTCCTTGTGCCCCATTGCTTGCTTCCTTGTGCCCCGTTGCTTGCTTCCTTGTGCCCCGTTGCTTGCTTCCTTTTGCCCCGTTGCTTGCTTCCTTTTGCCCCGTTGCTTGCTTCCTTTTGCCCCGTTGCTTGCTTCCTTTTGCCCCGTTGCTTACTTCCTTGTGCCCCGTTGCTTGCTTCCTTGTGCCCCATTGCTTGCTTCATTGTGCCCCGTTGCTTGCTTCCTTGTGCCCCGTTGCTTGCTTCCTTGTGCCCCGTTGCTTGCTTCCTTGTGCCCCGTTGCTTGCTTCCTTGTGCCCCGTTGCTTGCTTCCTTGTGCGCCGTTGCTTGCTTCCTTGTGCCCCTTGCTTGCTTCCTTGTGCCCCGTTGCTTGCTTCCTTGTGCCCCGTTGCTTGCTTCCTTGTGCCCCGTTGCTTGCTTCCTTGTGCCCCGTTGCTTGCTTCCTTGTGCCCCGTTGCTTGCTTCCTTGTGCCCCGTTGCTTGCTTCCTTGTGCCCCGTTGCTTGCTTCCTTGTGCCCCGTTGCTTGCTTCCTTGTGCCCCGTTGCTTGCTTCCTTGTGCCCAGTTGCTTGCTTCCTTGTGCCCCGTTGCTTGCTTCCTTGTGCCCCTTGCTTGCTTCCTTGTGCCCCGTTGCTTGCTTCCTTGTGCCCCGTTGCTTGCTTCCTTGTGCCCCGTTGTTTGCTTCCCTGTGCCCCGTTGCTTGCTTCCTTGTGCCCCGTTGCTGGCTTCCTTGTGCCCCGTTGCTTGCTTCCTTGTGCCCCGTTGCTGGCTTCCTTGTGCCCCGTTGCTGGCTTCCTTGTGCCCCGTTGCTGGCTTCCTTGTGCCCCGTTGCTGGCTTCCTTGTGCCCCGTTGCTGGCTTCCTTGTGCCCCGTTGCTGGCTTCCTTGTGCCCCGTTGCTTGCTTCCTTGTGCCCCGTTGCTGGCTTCCTTGTGCCCCGTTGCTGGCTTCCTTGTGCCCCGTTGCTGGCTTCCTTGTGCCCCGTTGCTGGCTTCCTTGTGCCCCGTTGCTGGCTTCCTTGTGCCCCGTTGCTTGCTTCCTTGTGCCCCGTTGCTGGCTTCCTTGTGCCCCGTTGCTGGCTTCCTTGTGCCCCGTTGCTGGCTTCCTTGTGCCCCGTTGCTGGCTTCCTTGTGCCCCGTTGCTGGCTTCCTTGTGCCCCGTTGCTGGCTTCCCTGTGCCCCGTTGCTTGCTTCCCTGTGCCCCGTTGCTTGCTTCCCTGTGCCCCGTTGCTTGCTTCCCTGTGCCCCGTTGCTTGCTTCCCTGTGCCCCGTTGCTTGCTTCCCTGTGCCCCGTTGCTTGCTTCCTTGTGCCCCGTTGCTTGCTTCCCTGTGCCCCGTTGCTTGCTTCCCTGTGCCCCGTTGCTTGCTTCCCTGTGCCCCGTTGCTTGCTTCCTTGTGCCCCGTTGCTTGCTTCCCTGTGCCCCGTTGCTTGCTTCCTTGTGCCCCTTGCTTGCTTCCTTGTGCCCCGTTGCTTGCTTCCTTGTGCCCCTTGCTTGCTTCCTTGTGCCCCGTTGCTTGCTTCCTTGTGCCCCATTGCTTGCTTCCTTGTGCCCCTTGCTTGCTTCCTTGTGCCCCGTTGCTTGCTTCCTTGTGCCCCTTGCTTGCTTCCCTGTGCCCCGTTGCTTGCTTCCCTGTGCCCCGTTGCTTGCTTCCTTGTGCCCCGTTGCTTGCTTCCCTGTGCCCCGTTGCTTGCTTCCTTGTGCCCCTTGCTTGCTTCCTTGTGCCCCGTTGCTTGCTTCCTTGTGCCCCTTGCTTGCTTCCTTGTGCCCCGTTGCTTGCTTCCTTGTGCCCCATTGCTTGCTTCCTTGTGCCCCTTGCTTGCTTCCTTGTGCCCCGTTGCTTGCTTCCTTGTGCCCCGTTGCTTGCTTCCTTGTGCCCCTTGCTTGCTTCCTTGTGCCCCGTTGCTTGCTTCCTTGTGCCCCATTGCTTGCTTCCTTGTGCCCCATTGCTTGCTTCCTTGTGCCCAGTTGCTTGCTTCCTTGTGCCCCGTTGCTTGCTTCCTTGTGCCCCTTGCTTGCTTCCTTGTGCCCCGTTGCTTGCTTCCTTGTGCCCCATTGCTTGCTTCATTGTGCCCCGTTGCTTGCTTCCTTGTGCCCCGTTGCTTGCTTCCTTGTGCCCCGTTGCTTGCTTCCTTGTGCCCCGTTGCTTGCTTCCTTGTGCCCCGTTGCTTGCTTCCTTGTGCGCCGTTGCTTGCTTCCTTGTGCCCCTTGCTTGCTTCCTTGTGCCCCGTTGCTTGCTTCCTTGTGCCCCGTTGCTTGCTTCCTTGTGCCCCGTTGCTTGCTTCCTTGTGCCCCGTTGCTTGCTTCCTTGTGCCCCGTTGCTGGCTTCCTTGTGCCCCGTTGCTGGCTTCCTTGTGCCCCGTTGCTGGCTTCCTTGTGCCCCGTTGCTGGCTTCCCTGTGCCCCGTTGCTTGCTTCCCTGTGCCCCGTTGCTTGCTTCCCTGTGCCCCGTTGCTTGCTTCCCTGTGCCCCGTTGCTTGCTTCCTTGTGCCCCGTTGCTTGCTTCCCTGTGCCCCGTTGCTTGCTTCCCTGTGCCCCGTTGCTTGCTTCCCTGTGCCCCGTTGCTTGCTTCCTTGTGCCCCGTTGCTTGCTTCCCTGTGCCCCGTTGCTTGCTTCCTTGTGCCCCTTGCTTGCTTCCTTGTGCCCCGTTGCTTGCTTCCTTGTGCCCCTTGCTTGCTTCCTTGTGCCCCGTTGCTTGCTTCCTTGTGCCCCATTGCTTGCTTCCTTGTGCCCCTTGCTTGCTTCCTTGTGCCCCGTTGCTTGCTTCCTTGTGCCCCTTGCTTGCTTCCCTGTGCCCCGTTGCTTGCTTCCCTGTGCCCCGTTGCTTGCTTCCTTGTGCCCCGTTGCTTGCTTCCCTGTGCCCCGTTGCTTGCTTCCTTGTGCCCCTTGCTTGCTTCCTTGTGCCCCGTTGCTTGCTTCCTTGTGCCCCTTGCTTGCTTCCTTGTGCCCCGTTGCTTGCTTCCTTGTGCCCCATTGCTTGCTTCCTTGTGCCCCTTGCTTGCTTCCTTGTGCCCCGTTGCTTGCTTCCTTGTGCCCCGTTGCTTGCTTCCTTGTGCCCCTTGCTTGCTTCCTTGTGCCCCGTTGCTTGCTTCCTTGTGCCCCATTGCTTGCTTCCTTGTGCCCCATTGCTTGCTTCCTTGTGCCCAGTTGCTTGCTTCCTTGTGCCCCGTTGCTTGCTTCCTTGTGCCCCTTGCTTGCTTCCTTGTGCCCCGTTGCTTGCTTCCTTGTGCCCCATTGCTTGCTTCATTGTGCCCCGTTGCTTGCTTCCTTGTGCCCCGTTGCTTGCTTCCTTGTGCCCCGTTGCTTGCTTCCTTGTGCCCCGTTGCTTGCTTCCTTGTGCCCCGTTGCTTGCTTCCTTGTGCGCCGTTGCTTGCTTCCTTGTGCCCCTTGCTTGCTTCCTTGTGCCCCGTTGCTTGCTTCCTTGTGCCCCGTTGCTTGCTTCCTTGTGCCCCGTTGCTTGCTTCCTTGTGCCCCGTTGCTTGCTTCCTTGTGCCCCGTTGCTTGCTTCCTTGTGCCCCGTTGCTTGCTTCCTTGTGCGCCGTTGCTTGCTTCCTTGTGCCCCTTGCTTGCTTCCTTGTGCCCCGTTGCTTGCTTCCTTGTGCCCCGTTGCTTGCTTCCTTGTGCCCCGTTGCTTGCTTCCTTGTGCCCCGTTGCTTGCTTCCTTGTGCCCCGTTGCTTGCTTCCTTGTGCCCCGTTGCTTGCTTCCTTGTGCCCCGTTGCTTGCTTCCTTGTGCCCCGTTGCTTGCTTCCTTGTGCCCCGTTGCTTGCTTCCTTGTGCCCAGTTGCTTGCTTCCTTGTGCCCCGTTGCTTGCTTCCTTGTGCCCCTTGCTTGCTTCCTTGTGCCCCGTTGCTTGCTTCCTTGTGCCCCGTTGCTTGCTTCCTTGTGCCCCGTTGTTTGCTTCCCTGTGCCCCGTTGCTTGCTTCCTTGTGCCCCGTTGCTGGCTTCCTTGTGCCCCGTTGCTTGCTTCCTTGTGCCCCGTTGCTGGCTTCCTTGTGCCCCGTTGCTGGCTTCCTTGTGCCCCGTTGCTGGCTTCCTTGTGCCCCGTTGCTGGCTTCCTTGTGCCCCGTTGCTGGCTTCCTTGTGCCCCGTTGCTGGCTTCCTTGTGCCCCGTTGCTTGCTTCCTTGTGCCCCGTTGCTGGCTTCCTTGTGCCCCGTTGCTGGCTTCCTTGTGCCCCGTTGCTGGCTTCCTTGTGCCCCGTTGCTGGCTTCCTTGTGCCCCGTTGCTGGCTTCCTTGTGCCCCGTTGCTTGCTTCCTTGTGCCCCGTTGCTGGCTTCCTTGTGCCCCGTTGCTGGCTTCCTTGTGCCCCGTTGCTGGCTTCCTTGTGCCCCGTTGCTGGCTTCCTTGTGCCCCGTTGCTGGCTTCCTTGTGCCCCGTTGCTGGCTTCCTTGTGCCCCGTTGCTGGCTTCCCTGTGCCCCGTTGCTTGCTTCCCTGTGCCCCGTTGCTTGCTTCCCTGTGCCCCGTTGCTTGCTTCCCTGTGCCCCGTTGCTTGCTTCCCTGTGCCCCGTTGCTTGCTTCCCTGTGCCCCGTTGCTTGCTTCCTTGTGCCCCGTTGCTTGCTTCCCTGTGCCCCGTTGCTTGCTTCCCTGTGCCCCGTTGCTTGCTTCCCTGTGCCCCGTTGCTTGCTTCCTTGTGCCCCGTTGCTTGCTTCCCTGTGCCCCGTTGCTTGCTTCCTTGTGCCCCTTGCTTGCTTCCTTGTGCCCCGTTGCTTGCTTCCTTGTGCCCCTTGCTTGCTTCCTTGTGCCCCGTTGCTTGCTTCCTTGTGCCCCATTGCTTGCTTCCTTGTGCCCCTTGCTTGCTTCCTTGTGCCCCGTTGCTTGCTTCCTTGTGCCCCTTGCTTGCTTCCCTGTGCCCCGTTGCTTGCTTCCCTGTGCCCCGTTGCTTGCTTCCTTGTGCCCCGTTGCTTGCTTCCCTGTGCCCCGTTGCTTGCTTCCTTGTGCCCCTTGCTTGCTTCCTTGTGCCCCGTTGCTTGCTTCCTTGTGCCCCTTGCTTGCTTCCTTGTGCCCCGTTGCTTGCTTCCTTGTGCCCCATTGCTTGCTTCCTTGTGCCCCTTGCTTGCTTCCTTGTGCCCCGTTGCTTGCTTCCTTGTGCCCCGTTGCTTGCTTCCTTGTGCCCCTTGCTTGCTTCCTTGTGCCCCGTTGCTTGCTTCCTTGTGCCCCATTGCTTGCTTCCTTGTGCCCCATTGCTTGCTTCCTTGTGCCCAGTTGCTTGCTTCCTTGTGCCCCGTTGCTTGCTTCCTTGTGCCCCTTGCTTGCTTCCTTGTGCCCCGTTGCTTGCTTCCTTGTGCCCCGTTGCTTGCTTCCTTGTGCCCCGTTGTTTGCTTCCCTGTGCCCCGTTGCTTGCTTCCTTGTGCCCCGTTGCTGGCTTCCTTGTGCCCCGTTGCTTGCTTCCTTGTGCCCCGTTGCTGGCTTCCTTGTGCCCCGTTGCTGGCTTCCTTGTGCCCCGTTGCTGGCTTCCTTGTGCCCCGTTGCTGGCTTCCTTGTGCCCCGTTGCTGGCTTCCTTGTGCCCCGTTGCTGGCTTCCTTGTGCCCCGTTGCTTGCTTCCTTGTGCCCCGTTGCTGGCTTCCTTGTGCCCCGTTGCTGGCTTCCTTGTGCCCCGTTGCTGGCTTCCTTGTGCCCCGTTGCTGGCTTCCTTGTGCCCCGTTGCTGGCTTCCTTGTGCCCCGTTGCTGGCTTCCTTGTGCCCCGTTGCTGGCTTCCCTGTGCCCCGTTGCTTGCTTCCCTGTGCCCCGTTGCTTGCTTCCCTGTGCCCCGTTGCTTGCTTCCCTGTGCCCCGTTGCTTGCTTCCCTGTGCCCCGTTGCTTGCTTCCTTGTGCCCCGTTGCTTGCTTCCCTGTGCCCCGTTGCTTGCTTCCCTGTGCCCCGTTGCTTGCTTCCCTGTGCCCCGTTGCTTGCTTCCTTGTGCCCCGTTGCTTGCTTCCCTGTGCCCCGTTGCTTGCTTCCTTGTGCCCCTTGCTTGCTTCCTTGTGCCCCGTTGCTTGCTTCCTTGTGCCCCTTGCTTGCTTCCTTGTGCCCCGTTGCTTGCTTCCTTGTGCCCCATTGCTTGCTTCCTTGTGCCCCTTGCTTGCTTCCTTGTGCCCCGTTGCTTGCTTCCTTGTGCCCCGTTGCTTGCTTCCTTGTGCCCCATTGCTTGCTTCCTTGTGCCCCTTGCTTGCTTCCTTGTGCCCCTTGCTTGCTTCCCTGTGCCCCGTTGCTTGCTTCCCTGTGCCCCGTTGCTTGCTTCCTTGTGCCCCGTTGCTTGCTTCCCTGTGCCCCGTTGCTTGCTTCCTTGTGCCCCTTGCTTGCTTCCTTGTGCCCCGTTGCTTGCTTCCTTGTGCCCCATTGCTTGCTTCCTTGTGCCCCGTTGCTTGCTTCCTTGTGCCCCGTTGCTTGCTTCCTTGTGCCCCGTTGCTGGCTTCCTTGTGCCCCGTTGCTTGCTTCCTTGTGCCCCTTGCTTGCTTCCTTGTGCCCCTTGCTTGCTTCCTTGTGCCCCGTTGCTTGCTTCCTTGTGCCCCATTGCTTGCTTCCTTGTGCCCCGTTGCTTGCACTCTCCGCTGCACCAAACTATCATGAGACGCCTGACAACATCTTCTGAAAAAGCGCTACGCCTGCTGGTGTGCATGCTGCTTCAGCGCGGGACGTCCCGTGTGCTTTTGGCTCAGTAGGAATTGTATGAGTTGTTCGGTACCCTCTGCCTTACCCTTTATCATTGCGCCCCCCCTAAGAGCGCTCCATTGCAGCCACACCTGAGAGCGCTCCATTGCAGCCACACCTGAGAGCGCTCCATTGCAGCCACACCTGAGAGCGCTCCCTTGTGGCCTCCCTGAGAGTGCGCCCTTGCCTCCCCCTGAGAGCGCGCCATTACGGCCACACCTGAGAGCACTTCCTTGTGGCCCCCCTGAGAGCGCTCCCTTGTGGCCCCCCTGAGAGCGCTCCCTTGTGGCCCCCCTGAGAGCGCTCCCTTGTGGCCCCCCTGAGAGCGCGCGCTTGTGGCCCCCCTGAGAGTGCGCCCTTGTGGCCCCCCTAAGAGCGCACCTTTTCGGCCCCCCTGAGAGTGCGCCCTTGTGGCCCCCTGAGAGCACGCTGTTACAGCCACACCTGAGAGCGCACCCTTGCGGCCCCCCTGAGAGCGCGCCCTTGCGGCCCCCCTGAGAGTGCGCCCTTGCGGCCCCCCTGAGAGTGCGCCCTTGCGGGCCCCCTGAGAGTGCGCCGTTACGGCCACACCTGAGACCGCGCGCTTGTGGCCCCCCTGAGAGCGCTCCCTTGTGGCCCCCCTGAGAGTGCGCCGTTGCTGCGACGCGTTGTTTTATGTTTCCCACGTGCGCGGGGAGAGGGATTTCCGTGTCAATTCGCCCCTCTGCCTCGTCTACAATAGGTGACTTGGGCGGGTGCAGCCGGTGCTGGCGTGTCTTGTGCAGCCTGTCTGAGCGCTATCCAATGAAAGCAGGGCAGCGCGGCTGCCATTTTGTTCGCTCTCCCGGCAGCGCAGTAAAGTTTATGCTGCTTCCCATGCAGAGTAGGACCCGCGGCCTGCGCAGGAATCTTACCACCGGCGGGGGCTGGCGGTGCTGGTTACCGCATGGCTCCCTGACCAGGACAGGATGTGTGTGCGGCCGAGCTCGCGTGTCCGGGCCTCTGCGGCCGCTATTATGGGGAACAGCTGTAGGACGGCCTCTCCCTTCCAGGGAAAGCATGTGGCGGGAGGGGGCAACGGGGGCGGCAAGGGTGGCAAATTACGGTGGAACCAAGGGGAACGGGGCGGGGGAAAGGTCATGGCGGGGACAGACAGCCGTATTCTTATATATATCCGTGTTATATTGAAGTATCCGTGTTATATTGAAGTATCCGTGTTATATTGAAGTATCCGTGTTATATTGAAGTATCCGTGTTATATTGAAGTATCCGTGTTATATTGAAGTATCCGTGTTATATTGAAGTATCCGTGTTATATTGAAGTATCCGTGTTATATTGAAGTATCCGGGCCCAGCACCCTGCAGAGGTCTGAGATACTGAGCCCTGACAATATATATAGTCCCCCTGAGTGGGCTTCCTTCGGAGCCGGGTAAGGAGGGTTACATATACATACACACGCCAGTACACCACATATAGACATACGTACCATGTGCATGTACATATACATACGCCAATACACCACATATAGACATACGTACCATGTGCATGTACATATACATACGCCGATACACCACATATAGACATACATACCGTGTGCATGTACATATACATACGCCGATACACCACATATAGACATACATACCGTGTGCATGTACATATACATACGCCAATACACCACATATAGACATACATACCGTGTGCATGTACATATACATACACACGCCAATACACCACATATAGACATACATACCGTGTGCATGTACATATACATACATGCGCCAACACACCACATATACACATACATACCGTGTGCATGTACATATACATACACACGCCGATACACCACATATAGACATACAGACCGTGTGCATGTACATATACATACACATGCCTATACACCACATGCAGACATACATACCATGTGCATATACTTCTACATACACACGCTGATACACCACATGCAGACATACATACCGTGTACATGTACTTCTACATACACACGCCGATACACCACATATAGACATACAGACCGTGTGCATGTACATATACATACACACGCCTATACACCACGTGCAGACATACATACCATGTGCATATACTTCTACATACACACGCCGATAAACCACATGCAGACATACATACCATGTGCATGTACATATACATACACATGCCGATACACCACATGCAGACATACATACCGTGTGCATGTACATATACATACACACGCTGATACACCACATGCAGACATACATACGTGTGCATGTACATATACATACACATGCCGATAAACCACATGCAGACATACATACCGTGTGCATATACATACACACGCCAATAAACCACATGCAGACATACATACCGTGTGCATGTACATATACATACACACGCCGATACACCACATATAAACATACATACCGTGTACATGTACTTCTACATACACACGCCGATAAACCACATGCAGACATACATACCGTGTGCATATACATACACACGTCGATAAACCACATGCAGACATATATACCGTGTGCATATACATACACACGCCGATAAACCACATGCAGACATACATACCGTGTGCATGTACATATACATACACACGCCGATAAACCACATATAAACATACATACCGTGTACATGTACTTCTACATACACACGCCGATAAACCACATGCAGACATACATACCGTGTGCATATACATACACACGCCGATAAACCACATGCAGACATACATACCGTGTGCATATACATACACACGCCGATAAACCACATGCAGACATATTTACCGTGTGCATATACATACACACGCCGATAAACCACATGCAGACATACATACCGTGTGCATGTACATATACATACACACGCCGATAAACCACATGCAGACATACATACCGTGTGCATATACATACACACGCCGATACACCACATATAGACATACATACCGTGTGCATATACATACACACGCCGATACACCACATATAGACATACATACCGTGTGCATGTACATACACACGCCAATACACCACATATAGATGTAGCCAGGTCACCCCCTCTGCCCTGCGACCCCCGTTACCTCCGTTGCCAGGATCGATGGTGGGTGCTGCCGGAGCCAAGCGGCAGACCCGCCGGCCATTCTGGAGGGTGGGGGCCGAGCATGGAGCGCTCCAGTGCTCCGGAGGTCCTCGGCGGCTCCCGTGCAGGGCGCCGCCATCTTGCGCGAGTTCGCGGATGCGCAGTACCCACGGAGACGCAGCGGCCAGCCAGAGACATTGCGCATGCGCAGTGATAGCGCGCGAACCCTAGCCTACCAGGGAAGGCTCTTGGAAGGGACTACAAATCCCATGAGCCTCAGCAGCGACCCACGCAATGCCAGGGAGCCAATAGGGCTGGAGGATTGCCCTGCAGGAGCTAATGGATACATTTTGCGGAGTTTTTGCAGACAGGCAGTCAGGACCAGGAAGAGCTAGGGGTAGGAGGTGAGTGCAGGGGTCCGTGACCCGCTGCATTAGGCCAGCAGCCCCCTTAGGCCCCAGATAGGTCCTGAGCCACCTGATAGCTTGTGGTGCTGTAGGGACAGGCCCTAGGTTAGGGACCCTGCCCCATTAGATGTTTGTTAGTTAGGGACACAGTGGACGCTGCGCTTCCCCCAAGAGGCTTTGGCTCAAGCCTACACCAGTAAGAGAGCTGGACTATCTTCAGGGTGGGATCGCCCCTGACAGATCACCACGCGGGTGGATCCTGGATGTCGTGCAGGAAATCGCCGGATCCTTTGAGAAGATCCTTTAACGCCGGGTGCCGCCGCACCGGGCAGGTATCGTTATAAAGTGCACCAACAGAGTACTCACACATCGTGGCAGCGCTGACCACGGGGCAAGGGTTATACTGTGGACATGGTGTGGGGGGTACACGGTGGTGGGCACGGGGTATACGCTCCTAAGCGGGAGTGACTGACACTTGGTACAGAGTGGTACACTTATTGATGTTGTCGTTATATGGTTAATGCACGTGTATTGTGTATTTTATTATCTGCATATAGTAAACCTGCGATATATATATATATACCTTTGGTGTATGTGGTTCATATATGTGGTTCCTGTGTAGGGGACATTCTATACTCCTAGAATCCTGCACAGGTGGAGGCGCTGATTAAGAAACGTTCCAGAGAGCACCCCAGGTTCCCAGCAAGCGGAGGCTCAGGCTTCTTGTGAACCTGCACGTATACGCACCACACCTGGTAACACATAGGTTCCCCCTCACATACACTCTATATGCGGTTGGGTGGGGGAAAACCCGTTACATTTGGAGGCGCTGCTGAGAGCTCAGACCTGGGGTGCCCCACTCAGTTATTAATGATGTCACCACCGTTACCGTCACCGTCACGCTCAGAGGTGTATGACTGGGTCGTGGAGATGCAAGTGCCGCCGCTTCACACACTCGCTGTGAGCCGGGTCCCTGCTGATACTCCGTCTTCGGCAATACAAATGGCATTGAGGCAGCACCCAAATATCCGGGATGCCGCCAAAATAAAAGTGTTGGAACGACGTAAGGATGCGGCCCAGGAGTGTTGCTCCGTGTTAGTGAGTATAGGGCAAGATATAACAGAAGACCGGGGCCCGTCCAGTTTGTGGCTCGCAAGGCCGACCGGTTCCTGCTGTATTGTTGCCTACCCTGAACTGCCTATAAAATCCGAGCCGAGCAGCTCTCACATGCATACATCACCCTTCCCCCCTGAAAGTTATTGTGGAGGCGACCGGGGTGCTTTTACGGGCTACAGTCCACCGTTAAGTATTGCCAGCTCTTCCTCTAAACGTGGGGATGATATCCGAATGCTAGCCCAGGCTATCCTACAAATGGGGGCGTCCAAATCTGAATCCCCGCCCCCACAGCAGTATCGCAAGTTAAAGATCTTTTCCGGGGCCAAGCCGACCCCGCCTGGCGAAGAAGCGTTTGAAGTCTGGAGGGAATACACCTCTCAGGTCCTAGAAGAATGGATATGCCCTGAGTCGGTGAAGCAGCAACGCATAATGGAATGCTTACGTCCTCCCGCGTCCACAACCATACAGATGTGTAAAGATCAGCATGCGGACATTACAGCTCATCAGATGATGGAGACTCTTGTGCGGGCCTACGGGCGAACAGAAGACATAGGACAATTGATGAAGAGATACTACAACCTTTGCCAAAAAGAGGGAGAGGATCTATCTGACTTCCTACCGAGGATTCAATTGGTCTTATGGTAACTGCGTAAGCGTAAATGTATTACCGCTGCAGAGGTGGATGAGTATCGCCGCGCGCAATTCCTGAGTGGAGCCCTTCCCACTCATCCTATTGTACTCATGATGAGGCGTTCTCTGATGCGAGGTGACCCCCCTACCTGGGAGGAGCTAATGGATGAAATAAAAGAACATGAGGTCTATGCCCGATTGCATACTTCCAAGAAGACTAAAGAGTCTCCAAAGAGTGAACCTCAGGGGGCTTCTGCGCCAAAGGTCAAGAAACCTCCAAGTCAGGAAGAGGAGGCCTCACCCAAGCTCCCAGTCTCCAAATCCAGACCATCCGGGAAACCATCTTCCCCGTACCCGGGCCGCCCTGAACCCGGCGAAGTCGTCTGCTATGGCTGCGGTCGAAGAGGCCACTTCCTCCGGGACTGTCCCGAGAAGGAAGATCCCGACAAAAAACCTCCAAGTAATGGACGTTACGCTAAGGCCATGATCTGCCGGGCACAGACCACAGGAGCCGAGACATCCGAGGCCACCCCTGCGCCTCCTGAAGCGCCTACTGACCTAAGTCCCGACGATGGGACTCCGCCCGGGGATGCTTACAGTCAGGTAGGCCCCTCTGCTATCGTGCGTGTGATAGTAGAAGGAGTCTATGCCTCTGCTCTGCTGGACACCGGATCCCAAGTGACCATAATATACCGGCAATTCTGTGACCAACATCTCCACCACTGTCCCATGCGGTCGGCGGAACATATGAAGGTGAGGGGGTTAAGTAACGAAGATTACCTCATCCATGGGATCATGAGAGTTCAATTGGATATAGTCCAACTGAACACCGGCAAGAAACATCCCATGCATGTGGAGGCAATGGTATGTCCGAAGCCCCAAGGACAGTGTCAGTACCCGATCATCTTGGGAACGAATACTGATATAGTGCAAGCCGTAATCAGAGCATACCTGAAAGAGACCAACGAATTACCTATGGCTAATCCACTCCTTGACCCTATACTGCGGGAGGAGTGCAACCGAGTATATGCCTTAGAGCGTCACGGGGACCTCTACAATCATCATGCGGACTGACAACCATTTTACCAGGGGGAGTGCAACATATGGCCATCTGGTGCTGTTATCCCGATCGAGAGGATACCGATCAATTGTTCTCTCTGGAGAGTACACCTGAGGAAGAGGTTCAGAGAGGGTATAGGGTAATACCCGAAGTGAGAGAGTGGAAGACTAAAATTCCTCCACGAACCTACGTATATGTTCAGAACATCTCCCCATACCTGGTGGATCTTGATGCCGGACGAAGTTTGGGCAGCATATATCCGGTCAGCCACAGGTGAACGCCGCTGCAGTGGGTGAGCAGTTAGTCGACTTGGATTTCAACTTTGGAGACTCAACGCTGCCCACTGAGTGGAAGGATCGACTGTCGGCCAAGCTGAACGAAAGAAGGACAGTATTTTCCACCAGCGAGATGGATGTGGGCCGCAGTCGCAGCGCCCAACACACCATTAGATTGAGTGACGCCACTCCGTTCCGTGAACACTCTCGTCGCCTCGCTCCCAGGGATGTGGACGATGTAAGGAACGTCCTGAAAGAAATGGAGACCACTGGGATTTTGACGGAGTCTTGGAGTCCTTACGCCTCACCCACAGTGGTGGTAAGGAAGAAGAATTGATCTGTAAGATTGTGCGCCGATTATCTAACCCTGAATCATCGTACGGTACCCAATCAATACAACCTTCCTCGCATTGAAGAGATTCTGAATGCTCTAACCGGGAGCCAGTGGTTCAGTGTTCTCGACTTATGATCTGGGTACTACCAGGTACCTATGAGTATAGTAGAATAGTTATTTCTCCTGAGGAAGCTGACGTTAGTTCAGCGAAACGCGTAGAGCTTCAACACCGCAAGCAGTTGCTCCCGATCTGAAGGTGAAGAGCCTGCCGTGCCGTTCTATTACCTGCCTCTTCCTCCGTCCAACCGGAAGTTGTCTGTCCCCAACGGATGGGACGTCAGACGCCGTCCAACGCGGTCTGACTGAGGGAGTTTCGAAGTGAACGGCCAGACTACCACCTCTCCCGGCGTGAGATCTACTGCCTCAAGAAAACCTTATGTGCCTATTATTGATGTACACATTGTGAATACATTTCTTAAAGCTTTTTAATAGATATAAATTTGTTTATTGGTCCACACCATGGTCTCTCTTTGCTGTTTTCCATGAATAGTATCCTGAGTTGGAGCCCTCCTGAGTTTCCACCTATCGTGTTCCCCGCTTATGCTAACTCTTCACTTACCTGCTGTAAACGTAGGCAATCTATATGAGCCAAGATTCCACTGCTCCATCATTGTGTGATTTTGCTGCACCATTATTGTTTATTTCTTTTTTGGGGTGTTCCTGAATCATCGCTCCCTTCATACCCTGGATGTCCATTACTGTTTATAAGGGAACCTGTACAAATTCCCTGTGAAGGTTGAGAATCTTTCTATTTCCCCTTACAACCCACTTATATTTTCATCACATATTTATCACTATTTTTGTTGTCTAGCGCCGTTCTAAATCACTTGGGTTTATTTTATTGCACTATCACGCCGACCAGGACTAAGTGCTACTCCCGATGATGATGAATGGGAAGAGATACCGGGACTAGGGATGCGAGCAATGTGTAGCATAGCAGTCGTCATCAATGATCAAGTGGCCTTCTCCGAATTGCGGGTTGCAGATTCTTTAGGATGCCAGTCGCAGGCTATCCCCACCGCCTACTGCGATCCCAAGGGAATGAACATAATGCACGATAAGGTCATACGATGGAAAGACCTAGTGGACTACCAAATGAGAGATCCAGTAATCAGCATCATTCGGCAAGCTGTTCAAAGAAAGAATCCGGCATTACTGAAACGTGCTCCCCGAGACATGGTCGCATTGCTAATGCGTGAGGTGGACAAGTTTGAGATTGACAATTGCTTGCTCTATAGGGTAGTACAATATCACGACCACCCTGATAGGTGACAACTGGTTCTACCCCAAAACATAAGATATATGGTGTTGAGTGTGATGGGAGACGCACTTAATAACACATTTATATTTCGTGGATCCTGATTGAGCAGAACAGGTTGAGCAAAATAAACTGAGATTTATTCAATTGATAGGCAAACACACGACAAATGCAGAATACACTTAATAATTACACTTACGGGTAGAGGAACAGGGGATAATGTCCAGAAAGGTGCAAAGCACCAGAAGATTGTCTTTTAAAATGTAGTCCTTTTGCAAATTGCCAAATAAATAGCCAGTCCAATCCTTCTGTGAAAGTGCAAAGTCTTTTCTGGTTCTTTGGGGTTCGTTCTGGAATCCCAAGGGCTAACGAAATCCTGAAGCAGGGCAAGTTTCCTTGTTGCGATGTTTTTAACCCCTTGCGTTCTGGAATCGTAGCCGCTGTACTTAGATCTTATCCGCTTGAAGAAATCAGGTAACAACAGCAACAACAACAGCACAGCAATGAGGGGTAGAGGCCTTTTAAAGGACAAGGACCTGTGAAGTGTTACATTAGCCTCATCCCATTGGCAAGGAATTATCTTCCTCCTATCAGAACCTGCCATATCACATGGGCAAATCCTACAGCCAGCTCAGGTAACTCTGAGCATGCTCAGTAAGCAGCTTGGTAGCACTGCTAAGTAAAAAGGGGCCACTCATTTCAGGGGACGCAATGTCTGGAGTTTGGTCCCAAGGTGTGAAATATCTAGGATGAGTAACAGGATCTGCTACTCAGAAACATCCTGATTAAGTGACACTGTAAGACTCTGGGGTCTATCCTCCCCCCCCCCCACACATGTCCCTAGACACATTGCATCTCCCACCAGGGGGCTCATGTATGCATAACATTTGTTCCTTAATGCATTACAAAGGCAGACAGAAAAAAATAGCATCCTGCCGGTACATTTAAAAACTGCAACAGAAAGGCACTTCATCAAAAATATATGTTTCCCTTATGACAAAGTTATATTTTTAATATGTGTGTTCTTGGGCGGTTACACTGAGGCTGCACAGCAAAAATCAGGGTGCTGGCTCACTCCGTTCCTAAATTAGCAGTCTTAATGGAACGGCTCCTGTTATTCAGCACTGCAGGTAGGGACAACAATGCATAGAGGGGAGAATGGTACATGGGAACAGCATATAAAATTAACCCCTTCATCCCCAATACGAAATAGGGGTAACCAGCCGAGCACACTGCCTTTATTAATGCGCTGATTGCCCCCATTTTCGCCACATCTCCCCCACTCAAAGCCCAAGGTTTGCCCTGGCCACCTCCTCTGGTGATTGGGCTGTCCGGAGGGTTTTTTAAGTCATTAGGTCTTGGGGATTGTCCTGCCGGGAGAGGCCATCAGCGTTCCCATGCTCACTGCCTTTCTGGTGCTGTATGGTGATATCAAACTCCTGCCAGGCAAGTCTCCCGCGCCATAGCTTGGCATTCTCTCCCAACACCCGCTGTAACCAACTTAGGGGGTTATGGTCAGTGATAACAGTGAAGGTTCTGCCATACAGAGAGAGCTGTAGCTTCTTTAGAGCCCATACTATGGCCAGACACTCCGTCTCAATAGTGGCATATGCCACTTCTCTGGGCAGCCGCTTGCGGCCCAGATATCATTGGAGGTTCCCTGACCTCCTCCCCCACCTGGCTGAGCACAGCACCAATGCCAACGTCTGAGGCATCAGTCTGCACCAGAAACTTCTTGGAATAATCTGGAGCGGCCAGTATAGGAGCGCTGGCTAGTGCAGTCTTCAAAGCCTGAAATGCAGCTTCACAGGCAGGAGGCCAGACTACCAGCACAGACTGTCGCTTCTGGGTCGTCAGTCAGGGGTGTTGCAATGGCACTATACTGGGGAACAAACTTCCTATATAGTAGCCTGCTTTGCCTAGGAAAGCCATGACCTGATTCTTGGTTTTGGGAGTGGGCCACTGCACTACTGCCTCTACCTTAGCTTGTTCTGGCTTGAGGTGCCCTCCACCCACCCTATGCCCTAGGTATAAGACTTCAGCCATCCCGACTAAGCACTTGGTGGGTTTTAAGGTGAGACCTGCCTCCCTAATCCTGGCTAGCACCGCAGCTACATGAATTAAGTGTGATTCCCAGGAGTTACTGAACACAGCAATATCATCCAGATAAGCCCTTGCAAACCCTTGCATGTCCTCTAGCAAACGATTGACCAGGCGTTGGAAGGTAGCCGGTGCATTCTTCATCCCAAATGGCATCACTAAGAACTCATAGATGCCACTTTGGGTGATGAAAGCCGACTTCTCCCTAGCCTCCTGGGTCAAAGGGATCTGCCAGTACCCTTTACTGAGATCCATGGTGGTCAGATACCTTGCCCCCGCGAGTTCATCCAGCAACTCATCCATGCGGGGCATGGGGTAGGCATCTGAAACCGTCCCTGCATTGAGCTGCCGGTAGTCCACATAGAACCAGGTGGTCCCATCCTTCTTAGGCACTAGGACCACCGGACAAGCCCAAGGGCTCTGGGATGGTACAATTACCCCTAGGGCCAGCATCTCCTCCACCTCCCTCTCTATACTGCCCTTCACCTCTGCTGACACTCTATAAGCGTGCTTATGCAGACGTCTCAGATCCCCTGTAAGCACTGGGTGCTCAGTGATGTGTGTCCTCCCTGGCTTGTCCGTGAACAGAGCCCTATACTGCTCTAGCATAGCCCTGGCATCTGCTCTCTGCCTGACACTCAGCTGAGATCCTATCTCCACCTGCTCTCTGGTACCTCCCTGCCTAGCCTCCCCTAGGAGATCTGGCAGAGCTATGTCCTCCTTGAGCATCTGGATGTGATAGACTTTGGTCCTCCCTGTCTCCCTAACCCTGGCTAGCACTGCTGCTACCTGTCCTGGATACAAACCCCAGATCTGCCTGAAGCCAACTATCCTCTCCCTGTATGTCCCCACATACCTCTGCACTTTCCCTAGGGCCCTCCTGACCAGGCAGTGGGAGGTAGTCAGAGCATTCCTCATCCTGAATGGCACCCTGAAAAACTCACAGAGGCCATTCTGAAGGCTGAAGACTGACCCCCCCTTTGCCTTCCTCTCTACACTGTCTGCCACCTCTGCTGATACTTCATAGGTATTCTTATGCAGAGGATGCAGATCCCCTGGGAGCACAGGCTGATCCGTACTATGTGCCCTGCCCAGCTTGTCTGAGAACCGGACCCTAGGCTGCTCTACCCTAGCCCCGGCTTCTGCCCCTGCCTGCCTACCTCCCCGGGCCCCTAGCTCAACTAGGACCCCCTAGGAAACCCTATCCTACCTAAGAGGCCTGGCACTGCCTGAGCTACTTCCTGAAACATGTTCCCCATTCCTGGTAACAGGTTCAGGAGCATCTGCACATAATCACCTGCTTTACCCTCTGGCTGGCAGGCGCCCCAGGGGTGGACATAGTCTGCCACTGCCCCTGCTGCCTCCGGCCAGAAGTAAGGCTGCAACAGCTGGGTTCTCATGTGAGTGACCTCCTGATGCCCCTCTAGTGGACTAGGGAAGGCTACCTGCAACACTTGCTGCCTACCCTCCCTGGGTCCCACTAACCGTCTTCTACCTGTCCAGCCCCTGGCTAACCCGGTAGAACCTGGATCCCTTCCCCAGAGCCCGTGGTGCCACAGCCTGTGGTCTGACCCCCCGTTTTCCCAGGACTCGGACGCCCGCAGTCCCATACCTTCTAAGCTGGGGTCAGCTTTCACCGCATCCCTATCTGCTGTCCCTAATTCTAACCACCCACCCTTAGTCTCTAAGTCAGGGATAAAAGGAACAGGTAAAGGGAACAATAAGTCAGTCTCTGGTCGCGACTCAGTAGTCTGGCTTACCTGTCTGGTCTCCGCAGAGGCCACTGGAACCGTTGGTCCCAAATGCAGGGGGACAGAGGTTGATTCTGCTGTGATTCCTGATGACAGGCTCTTAGGAATCGCCGCAACAGCAGGCAATTCCGCAGCAACCACAAAGATCACAGGCTCCAGGTTATTGCTAAGGCGCACCTCAGCAGTTACCCTGGACAAAATCCCCACCTCCCTCATGCCATGATTGGCACCCCCATCCAAAACGATCTGGTCACCCTGGAAGGACCGCAGCCCTCCATCAGGCATGGTTCTTTGCACCCTGGTGCCCGGGAGCAAATCTTCTGGCTGCACCAGAATAACAGCAGCACCCAAATCTGGCAAGCTCCCTGCTTGCTGGTCACCAAAGGTAACCCTCCATGGGTGCCTGCTCAGGAAATCAGCAGGCTGCATCTCGACTGATGCACTTTGACATCCTCTGCTCACTGCTGCTGGCTCTGAGGTGACAAAAGCAGCATCTGCCTGGGACATCCCTCTTGGTTGTGGCTCCCTGGCTGTGCTCTGTTCCTCTGTGTGGGCCAGCCCAATCTGGGTTACTAGCCCTGCAGCTCGTGAACGTTGCCCCTGATGGGGTCCCCCAGACCGCTCACGGTCCGGGCAATGTGGCCGGATGTGGCCCACCTTGTGGCAATGATAGCACCGTCTCTCAAGCTTGAACACCCCAGTATAGGGCGTGTTGCTGCCCACTGTATGTTTGGGAGTCTGCTGAGGTGCAGACTGGTCCCCCCTAGCCGGAATGGCTACCTCTCTGGGGACTGCTGCGTTGCTCACCAAGGCTCTGCTGGTTACATATTCATTTACTGGCTCTGCTGCTTCCACAGCAGTTACTCTGGGAACGTCCTGTTCCCCGCTGACAAGGTGGGAGTGAGGGGGCCTTCCAAGCGCTGTCGACAGGAGCTGGAGTCGCTGTTCATAGCTAAGCCCTTCTCCCCAGGCGGTGAGGAGTGCAATGAGTTCAGAGGTAGCAAGTCCGGTCGCCGCAGCGACTGATCCATCTGCACCCCCTGGCACCACGCCACCCTCTTCCAGGTGGTCACTAACATCCTCCCGCTGTCCTTGCAGCCCCGGAGCTGGAGGGACCTCCTGCACTCCGGGCTGAGTACTGTCTTCTGCCACAGCAGCTGGTGGGGCCATCCTGCCCTCATATTCTTCTAAATCCTCCTCCAGCTGACTCTTGGAACGACCGTCTGTCGTTAAGCCATATCCCGCACATCTCTCCACGACTTGCTCTGTCCCAGGAACGGAACCTCCCTGAGCGCAGACTCATGGTGCCACCGGGTTATGGGTCCAGAGACCAGTGAATTATCTCGTGCTTCTTTGGAAGTGTGTGTAAGTTGCCACTTGTCTGAGGAGCTTGCAATCTACAAGGTCCTCACTATATTACAGAGCCCCACTGGAAACTGGAATATAGGCTCAATCAGTATCTCACCAGCTGCCACCAGTTTGTAACGCCTGTGACGGGAGACGCACTTAATAACACATTTATATTTCGTGGATCCTGATTGAGCAGAACAGGTTGAGCAAAATAAACTGAGATTTATTCCCTTGATAGGCAAACACACGACAACTGCAGAATAAACTTAATAATTACACTTACGGGTAGAGGAACAGGGGATAATGTCCAAAAAGGTGCAAAGCACCAGAAGATTGTCTTTTAAAATGTAGTCCATTTGCAAATTGCCAAATAAATAGCCAGTCCAATCCTTCTGTGAATGCAGTCTTTTCTGGTTCTTTGGGGTTCGTTCTGGAATCCCCAGGGCTAACAAAATCCTGAAGCAGGGCAAGGTTCCTTGTTGCAATGTTTTTAACCCCTTGCATTCTGGAATCTTAGCCGCTGTACTTAGATCTTATCCACTTGAAGAAATCAGGTAACAGCAACAACAACAGCACAGGAATGAGGGTTACAGGCCTTTTTAAGGACAAGGACCCGTGAAGTGTTACTGTACATTAGCCTCATCCCATTGGCAAGGAATTGTCTTCCTCCTATCAGAACCTGCCATGTCACATGGGCAAATCCTACAGCCAGCCCAGGTAACTCTGAGCATGCTCAGTAAGCAGCTTGGTAGCACTGCTAAGTAAAAAGGGGCCACTCATTTCTGGGGACGCAATGTCTGGAGTTTGGTCCCAAGGTGTGAAATATCCAGGCTGAGTAACAGGACCTGCTACTCAGAAACATCCTGATTAAGTGACACTATAAAACTCTGGGGTCTTTCATCCCCCCCCCCCCCCCCACATGTCCCTAGACACATTGCATCTCCCACCAGGGGGCTCATGTATGCATAACATTTGTTCCTTAATGCATTACAAAGGCAGACAGAAAAAAATAGCATCCTGCCGGTACATTTAAAAACTGCAACAGAAAGGCACTTCATCAAAAATATATGTTTCCCTTATGACAAAGTTATATTTTTAATATGTGTGTTCTTGGGCGGTTACACTGAGGCTGCACAGCAAAAATCAGGGTGCTAACTCACTCCGTTCCTAAATTAGCAGTTTTAATGGAACGGCTCCTGTTATTCAGCACTGCAGGTAGGGACAAGCCGGCAAAAAAGGGACAACAATGCATAGAGGGGAGAATGGTACATGGGAACAGCATATACAATTAACCCCTTCATCCCCAATACGAAATAGGGGTAACCAGCTGAGCACACTGCCTTTATTAATGCGCTGATTACCCCCATTTTCGCAACATTGAGGTCTCTACATGATGAACATGGGCATCACGGAGTAGAGAAGACCTTTGGATTGATCAGAGACCGCTTCTTCTGGCCCAGGATGTGGGAAGCGGTAGAACAACACTGCCCCCGTTGTTCCCGGTGTATTCAATGCAAGACCTTGCCTCCAAGAGCAGCGCCAGTGGCCCATCTGAAGAGTTCTGGCACAATGGACCTAGTGTGTATGGACTTTTTGTGCATTGAGCCCGATAGCCGAGGAATATGCAACGTGCTGGTCATCACGGACCATTACACCCGGTATGCGCATGCCTTCCCCGCAAAAGACCAGAAAGCCATCACAGTGGCAAAGATATTATGGGAGAAGTACTTCCTTCATTACGGTCTTCCAAATCGACTTCACTCAGACCAAGGTCGCGATTTTGAGAGCACTCTGATCCGGGAGTTGCTCAAAATGCTGAACATTGCTAAATCACGGACGACTCCGTAACATCCCGAAGGAGATGCTTTTCCAGAACTATTCAATCAGACCTTATTGGACATGCTTGGGACATTAAGGGGTGCTCAGAAGACTGAATGGAGTCGACACGTGGAGACCCTGGTCCACGCGTATAATTGTACCCGCCACGAGTCAACTGGATTCTCCCCATACTTCCTTATGTTTGGGCGAGAGGCGAGACTGCCAGTAGATGTACGGCTTCGAGTATCAACGGATGGGACACACAATGCTACCCATTTCAAATACGTACAAAGACTCAAGGACAGTTTGCAGCAAGCCTACCAACAGGCAGAGGAATCTACGGCTAAACTGAATGCTAGCAACAAAAGACGATATGACCATAAAGTCAAGTATCGGAGCTACGTCCTGGGGATGCTGTGTTACTTCGTAATCTGGGAGTCCCTGGAAAACATAAATTGGCGGACCGATGGAGAGATGGTGTGTATGAGATAGACCGGGAGGCCAGGCATCTGTGACTCTATCGCATCAAAGACACTGAAGGCCGGGTAAGGTTATGGCATAGAAATCATCTCCTTCCCATACCTCAAGTAGGGGATAACGAATTGGAAGTGCCCACTGCTTCGCTCGATGGAGAGTCCGATAGTACAAGGGATGGCCCAGAGACTGTAGTAAATGCCACCTCTGAGTATTCTATGGAAGGAACCTCTCAAAGGGGCCTTCCGATCGCGGGGGTATCTCCCGAAGGAGCTACGGGTAAAGGGCCCCTTGGTCCAATGACAGACACGTTGACTCCAATGAGCCAGCCATTAGATCCACAGAGCCCATGCTTTGTGCCTCAAAGAGACTTTGCAGAGACATTTCTCCCCTCAAGGGAAGAGGCTGAGCCTCAGGACTGTACTTATTACTCCCCAGAGGGAGTTGCTGAAGAACAGCTCCGTAGGAGCCAAAGAGTAAGGTACCCTCCAAACCGGGTAACCTATGATCAAATTGGGGCACCCCATTATGAGGCTCAGCAGTGGTCTCGCAGCAAAATCCAATCCGTGATTGCGATGCTCACAGAATTGTGTAACATTGTTTAAAGTCGAGGCAATGTGCTAAGTTGTATTCGTATTGAGTTGCATTTTTATTATATAACGTCTGTATATAGTAGTAAGTTGCATTCCAAGCGGGGACGTTGGGGATTTTACCAGGGGGAGGATGTAGCCATGTCACCCCCTCTGCCCTGCGACCCCCGTTACCTCCGTTGCCAGGATCGATGGTGGGTGCTGCCGGAGCCAAGCGGCAGACCCGCCGGCCATTCTGGAGGGTGGGGGCCGAGCAGGGAGCGCTCCAGTGCTCCGGAGGTCCTCGGCGGCTCCCGTGCAGGGCGCCGCCATCTTGCGCGAGTTCGCTCATGCGCAGTACCCACGGAGATGCAGCGGCCAGCCAGAGACATTGCGCATGCGCAGTGATAGCGCGCGAACCCTAGCCTACCAGGGAAGGCTCTTGGAAGGGACTACAAGTCCCATGAGCCTCAGCAGCGACCCACGTGACGCCAGGGAGCCAATAGGGCTGGAGGATTGCCCTGCAGGAGCTAATGGATACATTTCGCGGGTTTTTTGCAGACAGACAGTCAGGACCAGGGAGAGCTAGGGGTAGGAGTTGAGTGCAGGGGTCCGTGACCCGCTGCATTAGGCCAGCAGCCCCCTTAGGCCCCAGATAGGTTCTGAGCCACCTGATAGCTTGTGGTGCTGTAGGGACAGGCCCTGGGTTAGGGACCCTGCCCCATTAGCTGTTTGTTAGTTAGGGACACAGCGGACGCTGCGCTTCCCGCCAAGAGGCTTTGGCTCAAACCTGCACCAGTAAGAGAGCTGGACTATCTTCAGGGTGGGATCGCCCCTGACAGATCACCACGCGGGTGGATCCTGGATGTCGTGCAGGAAATTGCCGGATCCTTTGAGAAGATCCTTTAACGCCAGGTGCCGCCGCACCGGGCAGGTATCGTTATAAAGTGCACCAACAGAGTACTCACACATAGTGGCAGCGCTGACCACGGGACAAGGGTTATACTGTGGATACGGTGTGGGGGGCACACGGTGGTGGGCACGGGGTATACGCTCCTAAGCGGGAATGACTGACACTTGGTACAGAGTGGTACACTTATTGATGTTGTGGTTATATGGTTAATGCACATGTATTGTGTATTGTATTATCTGCATATAGTAAACCTGCGATATATATATAAACCTTTGGTGTATGTGGTTCATATATGTGGGTCCTGTGTAGGGGACATTCTATACTCCTAGAATCCTGCACAGGTGGAGGCGCTGATTAAGAAATGTTCCAGAGAAGCACCCCAGGCTCCCAGCAAGCGGAGGCTCAGGCCTCTTGTGAACCTGCAAGTATACGCACCACACCTGGTAACATATAGATTCCCCCTCACATACACTCTATATGCGGTTGGGTGGGGGAAAACCCGTTACATAGACATACATACCGTGTGCATGTACGTATACATACACAAGCCGATACACCACATATAGACATACAGACCGTTTGCATGTACATATACATACACACGCCGATACACCACATGCAGACATACATAACGTGTGCATGTACATATACATACACACGCGATACCACATATAGACATACAGACCGTGTGTATGTATATGTACATACACACGCTGATACACCACATATAGACATAGAGACCGTGTGCATGTACATATACATACACACGCGATACACCACATATAGACATACAGACCGTGTGTATGTACATATACATACACACGCTGATACACCACATATAGACATAGAGACCGTGTGCATGTACATATACATACACACGCGATACACCACATATAGACATACAGACCGTGTGCATGTACATATACATACACACGCGATACACCACATATAGACATACATAACGTGTGCATGTACATATACATACACACGCTGATACACCACATATAGACATAGAGACCGTGTGCATGTACATATACATACACACGCGATACACCACATATAGACATACATAACGTGTGCATGTACATATACATACACACGCTGATAAACCACATGCAGACATACATACCGTGTGCATGTACATATATATATACAAACACACGCCAATACACCACATGCAGACATACATACCGTGTGCATGTACATATATATATATACATACACACGCCAATACACCACATGCAGACATACATACCGTGTGCATGTACATATACATACACACTGCTCAGTCCTTGGGTAACTTTGAACCATTCCTAAGGACATGGGAATATCTTGTGCGTCACGCCTCCGTCACGCCTCCGTCACGCCTCCCTCCTATCTCCACCAAACACCCCTTATCTACCTTCGTCATTAACCCCTTCCTTCTCCTAGGACCAGCGTCCAGCTTCGGCCTTTGGGTGCTGATTAACCCCTTCCTTCTCCTAGGACCAGCGTCCAGCTTCGGCCCTTGGGTGCTGATTAACCCCTTCCTTCTCCTAGGACCAGCGTCCAGCTTCGGCCTTTGGGTGCTGATTAACCCCTTCCTTCTCCTAGGACCAGCGTCCAGCTTCGGCCTTTGGGTGCTGATTAACCCCTTCCTTCTCCTAGGACCAGCGTCCAGCTTCGGCCTTTGGGTGCTGATTAACCCCTTCCTTCTCCTAGGACCAGTGTCCAGCTTCGGCCCTTGGGTGCTGATTAACCCTTTCCTTCTCCTAGGACCAGCGTCCAGCTTCGGCCTTTGGGTGCTGATTAACCCCTTCCTTCTCCTAGGACCAGCGTCCAGCTTCGGCCCTTGGGTGCTGATTAACCCCTTCCTTCTCCTAGGACCAGTGTCCAGCTTCGGCCTTTGGGTGCTGATTAACCCCTTCCTTCTCCTAGGACCAGCGTCCAGCTTCGGCCTTTGGGTGCTGATTAACCCTTTCCTTCTCCTAGGACCAGCGTCCAGCTTCGGCCTTTGGGTGCTGATTAACCCCTTCCTTCTCCTAGGACCAGTGTCCAGCTTCGGCCTTTGGGTGCTGATTAACCCCTTCCTTCTCCTAGGACCAGCGTCCAGCTTCGGCCTTTGGGTGCTGATTAACCCTTTCCTTCTCCTAGGACCAGCGTCCAGCTTCGGCCTTTGGGTGCTGATTAACCCTTTCCTTCTCCTAGGACCAGCGTCCAGCTTCGGCCTTTGGGTGCTGGACTCTTCTCAGTAACCGCTGATTAACATGAAACTGTGAAGGATTAAGCATGACCTGTGATGAAGCCCTTAGCGTGTCACAGCACATGGCAATAAGGCTCTAATCATGTTACATGATATCCCGGTTAGGATGTCTGGGTCTCTGTTTTCCCTGTAAGGGTATGTCTCTCTCTGTCTCTCGTCCCTGTGAGGGTATGTCTCTCCCTCTCTCGTCCCTGTGAGGGTATGTCTCTCCCTCTCTCGTACCTGTGAGGGTATGTCTCTCCCTCTCTCGTCCCTGTGAGGGTATGTCTCTCTCTCTCGTCCCTGTGAGGGTATGTCTCTCTCCCTCTCTCGTCCCTGTGAGGGTATGTCTCTCCCTCTCTCATCCCTGTGAGGGTATGTCTCTCTCTGTCTCTCGTCCCTGTGAGGGTATGTCTCTCTCTGTCTCTCGTCCATGTGAGGGTATGTCTCTCCCTGTCTCTCGTCCCTGTGAGGGTATGTCTCTCTCTGTCTCTAGTCCCTGTGAGGGTATGTCTCTCTCTGTCTCTCGTCCCTGTAAGGGTATGTCTCTCTCTGTCTCTCGTCCCTGTGAGGGTATGTCTCTCTCTGTCTCTCGTCCCTGTGAGGGTATGTCTCTCCCTCTCTCGTCCCTGTGAGGGTATGTCTCTCTCTGTCTCTCGTCCCTGTGAGGGTATGTCTCTCCCTCTCTCGTCCCTGTGAGGGTATGTCTCTCTCTGTCTCTCGTCCCTGTGAGGGTATGTCTCTCTCTGTCTCTCGTCCCTGTGAGGGTATGTCTCTCATCCCTGTAAGGGTATGTCTCTCTCTGTCTCTCGTCCCTGTGAGGGTATGTCTCTCTCTGTCTCTCGTCCCTGTGAGGGTATGTCTCTCCCTCTCTCGTCCCTGTGAGGGTATGTCTCTCTCTGTCTCTCGTCCCTGTGAGGGTATGTCTCTCCCTCTCTCGTCCCTGTGAGGGTATGTCTCTCTCCCTCTCTCGTCCCTGTGAGGGTATGTCTCTCCCTCTCTCGTACCTGTGAAGGTATGTCTCTCTCTGTCTCTCGTCCCTGTGAGGGTATGTCTCTCCCTCTCTCGTCCCTGTGAGGGTATGTCTCTCCCTCTCTCGTCCCTGTGAGGGTATGTCTCTCCCTCTCTCGTCCCTGTGAGGGTATGTCTCTCCCTCTCTCGTCCCTGTGAGGGTATGTCTCTCTCTGTCTCTCGTCCCTGTAAGGGTATGTCTCTCCCTCTCTCGTCCCTGTGAGGGTATGTCTCTCCCTCTCTCGTCCCTGTGAGGGTATCTCTGTCTCTCGTCCCTGTGAGGGTATGTCTCTCCCTCTCTCGTCCGTGAGGGTATGTCTCTCTCTGTCTCTCGTCCCTGTGAGGGTATGTCTCTCCCTCTCTCGTCCCTGTGAGGGTATGTCTCTCTCTGTCTCTCGTCCGTGAGGGTATGTCTCTCCCTCTCTCATCCGTGAGGGTATGTCTCTCTCTGTCTCTCGTCCCTGTGAGGGTATGTCTCTCTCCCTCTCTCGTCCCTGTGAGGGTATGTCTCTCTCCCTCTCTCGTCCCTGTGAGGGTATGTCTCTCTCTGTCTCTCGTCCCTGTGGGGGTATCTCTCTTCCCCCCTTTCTCTCTCTCACACTCCCCCTCCCTCCCTCCCCATATTCTCTGTCCCCACCCTCCTCTTACTCGCAGTTAGAAATCCCGGCCTGCTGCTGAGCCGGGGGTCGTCCTGGCGGCGGACACCGGAAATTGTGACAGTCTTCTGGGCCGGACTGCTGGGCCGAGGCCAACCCTGATCTTCCGCCGCCCCCATCCACCCACCACTCCCCACCCTCCTCTCCCGCCATCCACCCACCACTCTCCACCCTCCTCTCCGGCTATTCCCCAACCCACCTCTCCCACCAATCCCCCACCACTCCCGCCATCCCCCACCCACCACTCCTGCCATCCCCCACCCACCACTCCCACTATCCCCCACCCACCTCTCCCGCCATCCCCCACCCTCCTCTCCAGCCATCCCCCACCCTCCTCTTCCACCGCCCCCCACCCTGCTCTCCCGTATTCCCCCACCATCCTCTCCCGCCATCCCCCACCCTCCTCTCCCACCATCCACCACCCTCCTCTCTAGCCATCCCCCACTCCCGTTATCTCCCACCCACCACTCCCGTTATCTCCCACCCACCACTCCCGTTATCTCCCACCCACCACTCCCGTTATCTCCCACCCACCTCTTCCGTCATCCCCCACCCTCCTCTCCCACCATAGCCACCCTCCTCTCCCACCTTCCCCCACCCTCCTGTCCCGCCATCCCCAAACCCTCTTCTCCCATCATCCCCCACTCTCCTCTCCCGCCATTCCCCACCATCCCCACTCACCTCTCTGGCTATCCCCAACCCTCCTCTCCCGCCATCCCCCACCCTCCTCTCCCACCATCCCCAAACCCTCTTCTCCCATTATCCCCCACTCTCCTCTCCGGCTATCCCCAACCCTCCTCTCCCACCATCCCCCACCCACTTCTCCCACCAATCCTCATCCTCCTCCCGCCATCCCCCACCCTCCTCTCCCACCAACCCCAAACCTCCTCTCGCACTATCCCCCACCCTCCTCTCCCGCCACCCCCCACCCTCCTCCCCACCCTCCTCTCCGGCTATCCCCCCACACTCCTATCCCACCATCCCCCACCCTCCTCTCCCACCATCCCCCACCCTCATATCCCGCCATCCCCCACCATCCTCTCCCTACCACCCCCCACCCTCCTTTCCCACCATCTCCCATCATCCCTCACCCTCCTCTCCCATCATTCCCCTACCCCTCTCCCGCCAATCCTCACCCTCTACCCCCCTCTCCTGCCATCCCCCACTATCCTCTCCCACTGCCCCCCACCCTCCTCTCCCATCACCCCCACCCTCCTCTCCCGCCACCCCCACCCTCCTCTCCCGCCACCCCCAACCTCCTCTCCCACCGCCCACCACCGCCCACCACCCTTTTCTCCCGACATCCCCTACCTCCTCTCCCGCCACCTCCACCCTCCTCTCCTGCCATCCCCCACCCTCCTCTCCCTCCACCATCCCCTCCCGCCAAACCCCCACCCTCCCCACCTGCCGCCCCCACCCTCCTCTCTTTCTTTTCATTGTTAGTGTTGTTGTATTGTACATATTTGGGAGTGTCTGTGTCTCCCTCTTTCCCTTCATTTGGTGGGTATCTCGCCATCTCCTTGGTCTTCTCTTGGGTCTCTTCCGTTGATTTGATGGGGTCTTCTTGCTCCTTTGGCTCTCGGGTGGCTTTGATGAAGATGTCCCTTTTAGTTGAGCATCTCTGTGAGTTGGGTCTGTCACTTATCACAATATCTTGAACTCACCTGGATCCCTGTCTTCCCTTTACACTTCGCGTGTCTCTCTCCTATGTCATTTTCTCATCTCTCTCTTTTTCTCTCCCAGTCTCCAGACCTCTTTCGTGATCTCTCCCGCTCTCTCTCTCTTTTTGTCCATCTCTGGTAGGGTTTCTGTTTCTATCTTTGAGATTCATGCAATAAAAGTGTGTTTCGTCCCAATGCTCCAAGTGGACAACCCCATCTCAGATCTCCCTGTATTTATCTCACTTTCTCTTTCTCTCTTCCCCCGTGTCTCCCTCTCTTCCCCCCTTGTCTCCCTCTCTTCTCCCTTGTCTCCCTATCTTCCCCCGTGTCTCCCTCTCTTCCCGTGTCTCCCTCTCTTCCCCCGTGTCTCCCTCTCTTCCCCTGTGTCTCCCTCTCTTCCCCCGTGTCTCCCTCTCTTCCCCCGTGTCTCCCTCTCTTCCCCCCGCGTCTCCCTCTCTTCCCCCGCGTCTCCCTCTCTTCCCCCGCGTCTCCCTCTCCCCCCGTGTCTCCCTCTCTTCCCCCGTGGCTCTTTTCCCCCGCGTCTCTCTTCCCCCGTGTCTCCCTCTCTTCCCCCCCGCGCCTCCCTCTCTTCCCCCCCCGTCTCCCTCTCTTCTCCCGTGTCTCCCTCTTCCCCCCGCCTCTCCCTCTCTTCCCCCGTCTCCCTCTCTTCCCCCGTGTCTCCCTCTCTTCCCCGTGTCTCCCTCTCTTCCCCCTGCATCTCCCTCTCTTCCCCCGTGTCTCCCTCTCTTCCCCCCGCGTCTCCGTCTCTTCCCCCGTGTCTCCCTCTTCCCCCCTGCGTCTCCCTCTCTTCACCCGCGTCACCCTCTCTTCCCCCGTGTCTCCCTCTCCCCCGTGTCTCCCTCTCTTACCCCGTGTCTCTCTCTCCCCGTCTCTCTCTTCCCCCACGTCTCCCTCTTCCCCTGTGTCTAACTCTCTTCCCCGTGTCTCCCTCTCTTCCCCCGTGTCTCCCTCTCTTCCCCCGTGTCTCCCTCTCTTCCCCATGTCTCCCTCTTCCCCCGTGTCTCCCTCTTCCCCCGTGTCTCCCTCTTCCCCCGTGTCTCCCTCTTCCCCTGTGTCTCCCTCTCTTCCCATGTGTCTCCCTCTCTTCCCCAGTGTCCCCCTCTCTTCCCCCGTGTCTCCCTCTTCCCCCGTGTCTCCCTCTCTTCCCCGTGTCTCCCTCTCTTCCTGTGTCTCCCTCTCTTCCCCGTGTCTCCCTCTCTTCCCCCCATGTCTCCCTCTCTTCCCCCGTGTCTCCCTCTTCCCCCCATGTCTCCCTCTCTTCCCCCGTGTCTCTGTCTCTTCCCCCGTGTCTCCCTCTCTTCCCCGTGTCTCCCTCTCTTCCCCCTTGTCTCCCTCTCTTCCCCCGTGTCTCCCTCTTCCCCCGCGTCTCCCTCTTCCCCCCGTGTCTCCCTCTCTTCCCCCTTGTCTCCCCCGTGTCTCCCTCTCTTCCCCCGTGGCTCTTTTCCCCGCGTCTCTCTTCCCCCGTGTCTCCCTCTCTTCCCCCCCGCGCCTCCCTCTCTTCCCCCCCCCCCCGCGTCTTCCTCTCTTCCCCCCTGTCTCCCTCTCTTCCCCCGTGTCTCCCTCTCTTCCCCCGTCTCCCTCTTCCCCCGTGTCTTCCTCTCTTCCCCGTGTCTCCCTCTTCCCCCGTGTCTCCCTCTCTTCCCCCGTGTCTCTCTCTCTTCCCCTCTCTTCCCCCATGTCTCCCTCTCTTCTCCCGTCTCCCTCTTTTTCTCCCTCTCTCACTCTCCACTCTCTTCCCCCCTCTCTTTCTCCCTCTCCACTCTCTTCCCCCCTCTCCCTCTCTTTCTCCCTTTCCCCCTCTCCCTCTCTCCCTCTCTACTCTGCTTTATTTTTTGGCCAGGACGAGTCTTCTCCTGATAACCGGTCTCAGAAGGCCTGGAGATATGGTGACTGGGATCTCCTTCCCCAAGGTGATGGACGAGGTCCCATCAGATCCCGCTCTCCTGAAGGGCAGTGGGTGGAGGCTCAGAGTTGGATATAAGGGGCGTCCTTGTTCTCAGCTCCACATTCACTGGTACTTGAGATCGGCGGAAACATGAAGATCCTTCTACTCTTGGGGCTGGTGGTTCTGTCGGAATGTCTGGTGAAGTATGTGGCCATAACATCTCCAGGAGAGCCATATAACCCTCCTCTCTGTCCCTCTCACTCTCTGCCCCACCTGTCTCTATCTCCTCTGAGAGCCATGTAACCCTCCTCTCTGTGCCTCTCACTCTCTGCCCCACCTGTCTCTATCTCCTCTGAGAGCCATGTAACCCTCCTCTCTGTGCCTCTCACTCTCTGCCCCACATGTCTCTATCGCCTCTGAGAGAGCCATGTAACCCTCCTCTCTGTCCCTCTCACTCTCTGCCCCACATGTCTCTATCTCCTCTGAGAGCCATATAACCCTCCTCTCTGTCCCTCTCACTCTCTGCCCCACATGTCTCTATCTCCTCTGAGAGAGCCATATAACCCTCCTCTCTGTCCCTCTCACTCTCTGCCCCACATGTCTCTATCTCCTCTGAGAGAGCCATATAACCCTCCTCTCTGTCCCTCTCACTCTCTGCCCCACATGTCTCTATCTCCTCTGAGAGAGCCATATAACCCTCCTCTCTGTCCCGCTCACTCTCTGCCCCACATGTCTCTATCTCTTCTGAGAGCCATATAACCCTCCTCTCTGTCCCTCTCACTCTCTGCCCCACATGTCTCTATCTCCTCTGAGAGAGCCATATAACCCTCCTCTCTGTCCCGCTCACTCTCTGCCCCACATGTCTCTATCTCTTCTGAGAGAGCCATATAACCCTCCTCTCTGTCCCTCTCACTCTCTGCCCCACATGTCTCTATCTCCTCTGAGAGAGCCATATAAACCTCCTCTCTGTCCCGCTCACTCTCTGCCCCACATGTCTCTATCTCTTCTGAGAGAGCCATATAAACCTCCTCTCTGTCCCGCTCACTCTCTGCCCCACGTCTCTATCTCTTCTGAGAGAGCCATATAACACTCCTCTCCGTCCCTCTCACTCTCTGCCCCACATGTCTCTATCTCCTCTGTTTCACACTTTGCTCCCTGTCTCGGTTATTCCGTATGTTAGGTTCCTCTCTGTCTCTCAGTCTCTGTGCTCTCTATATCTTTCCCTTCTCTGTCTCGCCTCTTACTCTGTCTTACTTATCAGACCCCTCTGTCTCTCACTCTGTCTCGTGCCTGCCTCACTTCCCCTGTCCTGTGTATTTCGGTACCTATGGCCTTATTCTATAAAGTGCCTCCAGTTGGGTTTACAGAATCACACATTTGTACTTTATAGAATAGGACCATATGTCTCTTCTTTTTCTTATCCCTCTCACACTCTGTCCTGTCTGTCTCTACTGTGGGGTGTCTCTTGCCTCTCTCTCTCTCTATCTGTCTCTGATTTTCTCATTCTGTTTTCTCCCTCTCCCCAACCCCTCTCTGCTTCTGTCTCTCCCTCTCCCTTCTGTCTCTCTCCCTCTCTTCCCACTCTCTCTCCTTCTGTCTCTCTCCCTCTCTTCCTTCTGTCTCTCTCACTCTCTCTTCCTTCTGTCTCTCTCCCTCTTCCCACTCTCTCCCTCCTGTCTCTCTCCCTCTGTCTCTCTCTCTCCCTCCTTGTCTCCCTCCCTCTCTTCCCACTCTCTCTTCCTCCTGTCTCTCTCCCCCGTCTCTCTCCCTCTCTCCTTCTGTCTCTCTCTCTCTCTCCCTCCTTGTCTCTCTCCCTCTCTTCCCACTCTCTCCCTCCTTGTCTCTCTCCCTCTCTTCCCACTCTCTCCCTCCCTGTCTCTCTCCTTCTGTCTCTCTCCCTCCTTGTCTCTCTCCCTCTCTCTCTTCGTCCTGTCTCTCTCCCTCTCTCCTTCACTCTCTCCCTCCTTGTCTCTCTGCCTCTCTTCCCACTCTCTCTCCTCCGTCCTCTCTCTCATATAGAAGGGAGTATCACACACTGTACCTCTGCCTCACACCCCTGTCTCCCCATCTTACTTTTCAGGGTCCCCCTGCGGAAGGGGGAGTCTCTCCGAAGCCGCCTGCGGAGACAGGGACTCCTGGGTGACTACCTGAACAAACACCCGTACAATCCCGCCAGCAAGTACTTCCCCACGCTGGCCCAGGCCTCGGGGGAACCCCTGCAGAACTACATGGATGTGAGTGTGTCACTGGGGTCTCCCAGCCAGGGTCTGCCCCTACTCTTCCCCTCTCTCTACCTGTCCCCCTCTCTCTCCCTGTCCCCCCCCTCTCTCTCCCTGTCCCCCCCTCTCTTTCCCTGTCCCCCCCTCCCCCTCTCTCCCAGTCCCCCTCTCTCCCCCTGTGCCTCTCTCCCTGTCCCCCTCTCTCCCCCTGTGCCTCTCTCCCGGTCCCCCTCTCTCCCCCTGTCCCCCTGTGCCTCTCTCCCTGTCCCCCTCTCTCTCCCTGTCCCCCCTCTCTCCCTGTCCCCCTCTCTCTCCCCGTGCCTCTCCCCATCACCCCTCTCTCCCCGTGCCTCTCCCCATCACCCCTCTCTCTCCCCGTGCCTCTCCCCACCACCCCTCTCTCCTTGTGCCTCTCCCCACCACCCCTCTCTCCTCGTGCCTCTCCCCATCACCCCTCTCTCTCCCCGTGCCTCTCCCCACCACCCCTCTCCCCCCGTGCCTCTCTCCCAGTCCCCTCTCTCCCCCTGTGCCTCTCTCCCGGTCCCCCTCTCTCTCCCTGTCCCCCCCTCTCCCCCCGTGCCTCTCTCTTCTCCTTGTATTCTTTACATGTAATACACAGTATGATGAACAGATCTGTTTGTTGGCGGGACACCCACGGGTCCGGTTCTGGGCAGGTCCGGTTCTGTTCAGCCACCTGTGCTGAAGCATGCAGCAGTCTCCGACTGAGCCACTGATTGTGCCACCTGCGCTGAAGCAGGGATATCCTTGGTCTGGAGTTGGGAACCCTGTAGTAACAGAAGCAGATCCCCCCGTGTGTTACTAAGTATTCTTATTCCCGGCTCACTGATGCCACCGGGGTCCCAGTAATGGGAAGTTTCTCTTTGCTGGGTCCCAGTAATGGGGCGTTTCTCTCTGCTGGGTCCCAGTAATGGGGCGTTTCTCTTTGCTGGGTCCCAGTAATGGGGCGTTTCTCTTTGCTGGGTCCCAGTAATGGGGCGTTTCTCTTTGCTGGGTCCCAGTAATGGGGCGTAATGGGGCGTTTCTCTTTGCTGGGTCCCAGTAATGGGGCGTTTCTCTTTGCTGGGTCCCAGTAATGGGGCGTTTCTCTTTGCTGGGTCCCAGTAATGGGGCGTAATGGGGCGTTTCTCTTTGCTGGGTCCCAGTAATGGGAAGTTTCTCTCTGCTGAGATATTGTTGGATTATTCATTTATTATAGTTTCTGATTTATTTTCTCTTCAAACTCCCAGAACCCCTCACTCTCTGATTTCAGCTCCCAGAACCCCTCACTCTCTGATTTCAGGTCCCAGAACCCCTTACTCTCTGATTTCAGCTCCCAGAACCCCTCACTCTGATTTCAGCTCCCAGAACCCCTCACTCTCTGATTTCAGCACCCAGAACCCCTCACTCTCTGATTTCAGCTCCCAGAACCCCTCACTCTCTGATTTCAACTCCCAGAACCCCTCACTCTCTGATTTCAGCTCCCAGAACCCCTCACTGTCCCTGATTTCAGCTCCCAGAACCCCTCACTGTCCCTGATTTCAGCTCCCAGAACCCCTCACTGTCTCTGATTTCAGCTCCCAGAACCCCTCACTCTCTGATTTCAGCTCCCAGAACCCCTCACTGTCTCTGATTTCAGCTCCCAGAACCCCTCACTCTCTGATTTCAACTCCCAGAACCCCTCACTCTCTGATTTCAGCTCCCAGAACCCCTCACTCTCTGATTTCAGCTCCCAGAACCCCTCACTCTCTGATTTCAGCTCCCAGAACCCCCCACTGTCTCTGATTTCAGCTCCCAGAACCCCTCACTCTCTGATTTCAGCTCCCAGAACCCCTCACTGTCCCTGATTTCAGCTCCCAGAACCCCTCACTCTCTGATTTCAGCTCCCAAAACTCCTCACTGTCTCTGATTTCAGCTCCCAGAACCCCTCACTCTCTGATTTCAGCTCCCAGAACCCCTCACTGTCCCTGATTTCAGCTCCCAGAACCCCTCACTGTCCCTGATTTCAGCTCCCAGAACCCCTCACTCTCTGATTTCAGCTCCCAGAACCCCTCACTCTCTGATTTCAGCTCCCAGAACCCCTCACTCTCTGATTTCAGCGTCTCGGCTCGGAGTTCAGTTGGGAAACTGACTAGTTCCAGGTTTTATTTTTGTGGTTAAATTGTTTGTATTTTTGTCTCTGTGCCCCTGGGCAAGGGGAGGTAACTGTTACCCCTGATGTATTCTCTCTGTGCCCCTGACCAAGGGGAGGTAACAGTTACCCCTGATGTATTCTCTCTGTGCCCCTGAGCAAGGGGAGGTGTTACCCCTGATGTATTCTCTCTGTGCCCCTGAGCAAGGGGAGGTAACAGTTACCCCTGATGTATTCTCTCTGTGCCCCTGAGCAAGGGGAGGTAACAGTTACCCCTGATGTATTCTCTCTGTGCCCCTGAGCAGGGCAGGTAACTGTTACTCCTGATGTATTCTCTCTGTGCCCCTGAGCAGGGGAGGTAACTGTTACTCCTGATGTATTCTCTCTGTGCCCCTGAGTGAGGGTAGGTAACTGTTACTCCTGATGTATTCTCTCTGTGCCCCTGAACGAGGGCAGGTAACTGTTACTCCTGATGTATTCTCTCTGTGCCCCTGAGTGAGGGCAGGTAACTGTTACTCCTGATGTATTCTCTCTGTACCCCTGAGTGAGGGCAGGTAACTGTTACTCCTGATGTATTCTCTCTGTGCCCCTGAGCAGGGCAGGTAACTGTTACTCCTGATGTATTCTCTCTGTACTCCTGAGCGAGGGCAGGTAACTGTTACTCCTGATGTATTCTCTCTGTGCCCCTGAGTGAGGGCAGGTAACTGTTACTCCTGATGTATTCTCTCTGTGCCCGAGTGAGGATAGGTAACTGTTACTCCTGATGTATTCTCTCTGTGCCCGAGTGAGGAGAGGTAACTGTTACTCCTGATGTATTCTCTCTGTACCCCTGAGCGAGGTCAGGTAACTGTTACTCCTGATGTATTCTCTCTGTGCCCCTGAGTGAGGGCAGGTAACTGTTACTCCTGATGTATTCTCTCTGTGTCCCTGAGTGAGGGCAGGTAACTGTTACTCCTGATGTATTCTCTCTGTGCCCCTGAGCAGGGGAGGTAACTGTTACTCCTGATGTATTCTCTCTGTGCCCCTGAGCAGGGCAGGTAACTGTTACTCCTGATGTATTCTCTCTGTGCCCCTGAGCAGGGGAGGTAACTGTTACTCCTGATGTATTCTCTCTGTGCCCCTGAGTGAGGGCAGGTAACTGTTACTCCTGATGTATTCTCTCTGTGCCCCTGAGTGAGGGCAGGTAACTGTTACTCCTGATGTATTCTCTCTGTGCCCCTGAGTGAGGGCAGGTAACTGTTACTCCTGATGTATTCTCTCTGTACCCCTGAGTGAGGGCAGGTAACTGTTACTCCTGATGTATTCTCTCTGTGCCCCTGAGCGAGGGCAGGTAACTGTTACTCCTGATGTATTCTCTCTGTACCCCTGAGCGAGGGCAGGTAACTGTTACTCCTGATGTATTCTCTCTGTGCCCCTGAGCGAGGGCAGGTAACTGTTACTCCTGATGTATTCTCTCTGTGCCCCTGAGCGAGGGCAGGTAACTGTTACTCCTGATGTATTCTCTCTGTGCCCCTGAGTGAGGGCAGGTAACTGTTACTCCTGATGTATTCTCTCTGTGCCCCTGAGTGAGGGCAGGTAACTGTTACTCCTGATGTATTCTCTCTGTGCCCCTGAGCGAGGGCAGGTAACTGTTACTCCTGATGTATTCTCTCTGTACCCCTGAGCGAGGGCAGGTAACTGTTACTCCTGATGTATTCTCTCTGTGCCCCTGAGCGAGGGCAGGTAACTGTTACTCCTGATGTATTCTCTCTGTGCTCCTGAGCGAGGGCAGGTAACTGTTACTCCTGATGTATTTCCTCTCTCCCCTCTCACACAGATTGAATATTTTGGGACCATTTCTATAGGTTCTCCACCCCAGGAATTCACTGTAATCTTTGACACTGGTTCTGCCAATCTGTGGGTTCCATCTGTGTACTGCTCCAGCCCAGCCTGCAGTGAGTGACCCCACACACTAACCCTATATATATACTGCTCTGGCCTGCAGTGAGTGACCCCACACACTGACCCTATATATATACTGCTCCGGCCCAGCCTGCAGTGAGTGACCTCACACACTGACCCTATATATATATACTGCTCTGGGCTGCAGTGAGTGACCCCACACACTGACCCTATATATATACTGCTCCAGCCCAGCCTGCAGTGAGTGACCCCACACACTGACCCTATATATATACTGCTCTGGCCCAGCCTGCAGTGAGTGACCCCACACACTGACCCTATATATATATACTGCTCCAGCCCAGCCTGCAGTGAGTGACCCCACACACTGACCCTATATATATATATATACTGCTCCGGCCCAGCCTGCAGTGAGTGACCCCACACACTGACATATATATATACTGCTCCGGCCCAGCCTGCAGTGAGTGACCCCACACACTGACCCTATATATATATATCTCACCATAATGAGACAGTTATCCCTCAAATATCTCACCATTTTTTACTCTCCACCTGACACACGAGACAACTCTGACCCCTGACCCTTACCTTCTCCTTCCAGACAATCATCACAAGTTTAACCCCCAGCAGTCGTCCACCTTTCAGGCAACTAACACCCCAGTGTCCATCCAGTATGGGACTGGGAGCATGACCGGGGTCCTGGGATATGACACTGTACAGGTGAGACCCTCATATAACACCAGCCCCTCTAAAACTCCAGTATAACATTGTGATACCCTAACACCCTCTCCCTCCATCCCCTGCTCTCTCTCCCTCCACCCCCTGCTCTCTCTCCCTCCATCCCCTGCTCTCTCTCCCTCCATCCCCTGCTCTCTCTCCCTCCATCCCCTCCTCTCTCTCCCTCCATCCCCTGCTCTCTCTCCCTCCATCCCCTGCTCTCTCTCCCTCCATCCCATGCTCTCTCTCCCTCCACCCCCTGCTCTCTCTCCCTCCACCCCCTGCTCTCTCTTCCTCCATCCCCTGCTCTCTCTCCTCGCTGTCTCTCCCTCCATCCCCTGCTCTCTCTCCCTCCATCCCCTGCTCTCTCTCTCTCCATCCCCTGCTCTCTCTCCCTCCCTCCCCTGCTCTCTCCCTCCATCCCCTCCTCTCTCTCCCTCCATCCCCTCCTCTCTCCCTCCATCCCCTGCTCTCTCTCCCTCCATCCCCTGCTCTCTCTCCCTCCATCCCCTGCTCTCTCCCTCCATCCCCTGCTCTCTCTCTCTCCATCCCCTGCTCTCTCTCCCTCCCCTGCTCTCTCTCCCTCCATCCCCTGCTCTCTCTCCCTCCCCTGCTCTCTCTCCCTCCATCCCCTGCTCTCTCTCCCTCCATCCCCTGCTCTCTCCTCGCTCTCTCTCCCTCCATCCCCTGCTCTCTCTCCCTCCATCCCCTGCTCTCTCTCCCTCCATCCCCTGCTCTCTCCTCGCTCTCTCTCCCTCCATCCCCTGCTCTCTCTCCCTCCATCCCCTGCTCTCTCTCCCTCCATCCCCTGCTCTCTCTCCCTCCATCCCCTGCTCTCTCTCCCTCCATCCCCTGCTCTCTCTCCCTCCCTCCCCTGCTCTCTCTCCCTCCATCCCCTCCTCTCTCTCCCTCCATCCCCTCCTCTCTCTCTCTCCATCCCCTGCTCTCTCCTCGCTCTCTCTCCCTCCATCCCCTGCTCTCTCTCCCTCCATCCCCTGCTCTCTCCCTCCATCCCCTGCTCTCTCTCCCTCCATCCCCTGCTCTCTCTCCCTCCATCCCCTGCTCTCTCTCCCTCCATCCCCTGCTCTCTCTCCCTCCCTCCCCTGCTCTCTCTCCCTCCCTCCCCTGCTCTCTCTCCCTCCATCCCCTGCTCTCTCTCCCTCCATCCCATGCTCTCTCTCCCTCCATCCCCTGCTCTCTCTCCCTCCATCCCCTGCTCTCTCTCCCTCCATCCCCTGCTCTCTCTCCCTCCATCCCCTGCTCTCTCTCCCTCCATCCCTTGCTCTCTCTCCCTCCATCCCCTGCTCTCTCTCCCTCCATCCCCTGCTCTCTCTCCCTCCATCCCCTGCTCTCTCTCTCCATCCCCTGCTCTCTCTCCCTCCATCCCCTGCTCTCTCTCTCCCTCCATCCCCTGCTCTCTCTCCATCCCCTGCTCTCTCTCCCTCCATCCCCTGCTCTCTCTCTCTCCATCCCCTGCTCTCTCTCCCTCCATCCCCTGCTCTCTCTCCCTCCATCCCCTGCTCTCTCTCCCTCCCTCCCCTGCTCTCTCTCCCTCCATCCCCTGCTCTCTCTCCCTCCATCCCCTGCTCTCTCTCCATCCCCTGCTCTCTCTCCCTCCATCCCCTGCTCTCTCTCCCTCCATCCCCTCCTCTCTCTCCCTCCATCCCCTGCTCTCTCTCCCTCCATCCCCTGCTCTCTCTCCCTCCATCCCCTCCTCTCTCTCCCTCCCCTGCTCTCTCTCCCTCCATCCCCTGCTCTCTCTCCCTCCATCCCCTGCTCTCTCTCCCTCCATCCCCTCCTCTCTCTCCATCCCCTGCTCTCTCCTCGCTCTCTCTCCCTCCATCCCCTGCTCTCTCTCCCTCCATCCCCTGCTCTCTCTCCCTCCATCCCCTGCTCTCTCTCCCTCCATTCCCTGCTCTCTCTCTCTCCATCCCCTGCTCTCTCTCCCTCCAACCCCTGCTCTCTCTCCCTCCATCCCCTGCTCTCTCTCCCTCCATCCCCTGCTCTCTCTCCATCCCCTGCTCTCTCTCCCTCCATCCCCTCCTCTCTCTCTCCATCCCCTGCTCTCTCCTCGCTCTCTCTCCCTCCATCCCCTGCTCTCTCTCCCTCCATCCCCTGCTCTCTCTCCCTCCCTCCCCTGCTCTCTCTCTCCATCCCCTGCTCTCTCTCCCTCCCTCCCCTGCTCTCTCTACCTCCATCCCCTGCTCTCTCTCCCTCCATCCCCTGCTCTCTCTCCCTCCATCCCCTGCTCTCTCTCCCTCCATCCCCTCCTCTCTCTCTCTCCATCCCCTCCTTTCTCTCTCTCCCTCCCCTGCTCTCTCCCTCCATCCCCTGCTCTCTCTCCATCCCCTCCTCTCTCTCCCTCCCTCCCCTGCTCTCTCTCCCTCCATCCCCTGCTCTCTCTCCATCCCCTGCTCTCTCTCCCTCCATCCCCTGCTCTCTCTCCATCCCCTGCTCTCTCTCCCTCCATCCCCTCCTCTCTCTCTCTCTCCATCCCCTGCTCTCTCCTCGCTCTCTCTCCCTCCATCCCCTGCTCTCTCTCCCTCCATCCCCTGCTCTCTCTCCCTCCATCCCCTGCTCTCTCCCTCCATCCCCTGCTCTCTCTCCCTCCATCCCCTGCTCTCTCTCCCTCCATCCCCTGCTCTCTCCCTCCATCCCCTCCTCTCTCTCTCTCCCTCCCCTGCTCTCTCTCCCTCCATCCCCTGCTCTCTCTCCCTCCATCCCTGATATCCCTCCTTTGCTTTCTCTTTTACCTTGCCTCGCTGTCTCCTCGCCCTGCGCTCTCTCCCTCGCTCTCCTCGCCCTGCGCTCTCTCCCTCGCTGTCTCCTCGCCCTGCGCTCTCTCCCTCGCTGTCTCCTCGCCCTGCGCTCTCTCCCTCGCTGTCTCCTCGCCCTGCGCTCTCTCCCTCGCTGTCTCCTCGCCCTGCGCTCTCTCCCTCGCTGTCTCCTCGCCCTGCGCTCTCTCCCTCGCTGTCTCCTCGCCCTGTGCTCTCTCCCTCGCTGTCTCCTCGCCCTGCGCTCTCTCCCTCGCTGTCTCCTCGCCCTGCGCTCTCTCCCTCGCTGTCTCCTCGCCCTGCGCTCTCTCCTCGCCCTGCGCTCTCTCCCTCGCTGTCTCCTCGCCCTGCGCTCTCTCCCTCGCTGTCTCCTCGCCCTGTGCACTCTCCCTCGCTGTCTCCTCGCCCTGCGCTCTCTCCCTCGCTCTCCTCGCCCTGCGCTCTCTCCCTCGCTGTCTCCTCGCCCTGCGCTCTCTCCCTCGCTATCTCCTCGCCCTGCGCTCTCTCCCTCGCTCTCCTCGCCCTGCGCTCTCTCCCTCGCTGTCTCCTCGCCCTGCGCTCTCTCCCTCGCTCTCCTCGCCCTGCGCTCTCTCCCTCGCTCTCCTCGCCCTGCGCTCTCTCCCTCGCTGTCTCCTCGCCCTGCGCTCTCTCCCTCGCTCTCCTCGCCCTGCGCTCTCTCCCTCGCTGTCTCCTCGCCCTGCGCTCTCTCCCTCGCTGTCTCCTCGCCCTGCGCTCTCTCCCTCGCTGTCTCCTCGCCCTGCGCTCTCTCCCTCACTCTCCTCGCCCTGCGCTCTCTCCCTCGCTGTCTCCTCGCCCTGCGCTCTCTCCCTCGCTGTCTCCTTGCCCTGCGCTCTCTCCCTCGCTGTCTCCTCGCCCTGTGCACTCTCCCTTACTCTCTCCTCGCCCTGCGCTCTCTCCCTCGCTCTCCTCGCCCTGCGCTCTCTCCCTCGCTGTCTCCTCGCCCTGCGCTCTCTCCCTCGCTGTCTCCTCGCCCTGCGCTCTCTCCCTCGCTGTCTCCTCGCCCTGCGCTCTCTCCCTCGCTGTCTCCTCGCCCTGCGCTCTCTCCCTCGCTGTCTCCTCACCCTGTGAACTCTCCCTCGCTGTCTCCTCGCCCTGCGCTCTCTCCCTCGCTGTCTCCTCACCCTGTGAACTCTCCCTCGCTGTCTCCTCGCCCTGCGCTCTCTCCCTCGCTGTCCCCTCCCCCTGCGCTCTCTCCCTCGCTGTCTCCTCGCCCTGTGCTCTCTCCCTCGCTGTCTCCTCGCCCTGCGCTCTCTCCCTCGCTGTCCCCTCCCCCTGCGCTCTCTCCCTCGCTGTCTCCTCGCCCTGCGCTCTCCCTCGCTGTCTCCTCGCCCTGCGCTCTCTCCCTCGCTGTCTCCTCGCCCTGCGCTCTCTCCCTCGCTGTCTCCTCGCCCTGCGCTCTCTCCCTCGCTGTCTCCTCGCCCTGCGCTCTCTCCCTCGCTGTCTCCTCGCCCTGCGCTCTCTCCCTCGCTGTCTCCTCGCCCTGCGCTCTCTCCCTCGCTGTCTCCTCGCCCTGCGCTCTCTCCCTCGCTGTCCCCTCCCCCTGCGCTCTCTCCCTCGCTGTCTCCTCGCCCTGCGCTCTCCCTCGCTGTCTCCTCGCCCTGCGCTCTCTCCCTCGCTGTCTCCTCGCCCTGCGCTCTCTCCCTCGCTGTCTCCTCGCCCTGCGCTCTCTCCTCGCCCTGCGCTCTCTCCCTCGCTCTCTCCTCGCCCTGTGCACTCTCCCTCGCTCTCTCCTCTCCCTCGCTCTCTCCTCGCCCTGCGCTCTCCCTCCCCCTGCGCTCTCTCCCTCGCTGTCTCCTCGCCCTGCGCTCTCTCCCTCGCTGTCTCCTCGCCCTGCGCTCTCTCCCTCGCTGTCTCCTCGCCCTGCGCTCTCTCCCTCGCTCTATCCTCGCTCTGCGCTCTCCCCCTCGCTGTCTCGCACACAGGTGGGGAACATTGCGGTCTCCAGCCAGATCTTCGGCCTGAGCCAGTCTGAGCCGGGCTCCTTCCTGTACTACTCCCCATTCGATGGGATCCTGGGTCTGGCGTTCCCCGGCCTGGCTTCCTCCGGGGCCACGCCCGTCTTCGACAACATGTGGAGTCAGAGCCTCATCCCCCAGGACCTCTTCTCTGTCTATCTCAGCTCGTGAGTCTACAGCTCTGCCACTGGCTCTGCCACTGGCCATGGTGTGACCTTCAGCAGCTACACAACCAGCCCCCTTCCTCACTGAGACACCGTTACAGCTCTGCCACTGGCTCTGCCACTGGCCATGGTGTGACCTTCAGCAGCTACACAACCAGCCCCCTTCCTCACTGAGACACCGTTACAGCTCTGCCACTGGCCATGGTGTGACCTTCAGCAGCTACACAACCAGCCCCCTTCCTCACTGAGACACCGTTACAGCTCTGCCACTGGCTCTGCCACTGGCCATGGTGTGACCTTCAGCAGCTACACAACCAGCCCCCTTCCTCACTGAGACACCGTTACAGCTCTGCCACTGGCTCTGCCACTGGCCATGGTGTGACCTTCAGCAGCTACACAACCAGCCCCCTTCCTCACTGAGACACCGTTACAGCTCTGCCACTGGCTCTGCTACTGGCCATGGTGTGACCTTCAGCAGCTACACAACCAGCCCCCTTCCTCACTGAGACACCGTTACAGCTCTGCCACTGGCCATGGTGTGATCTTCAGCAGCTACACAACCAGCCCCCTTCCTCACTGAGACACCGTTACAGCTCTGCCACTGGCTCTGCCACTGGCCATGGTGTGACCTTCAGCAGCTACACAACCAGCCCCCTTCCTCACTGAGACACCGTTACAGCTCTGCCACTGGCCATGGTGTGACCTTCAGCAGCTACACAACCAGCCCCCTTCCTCACTGAGACACCGTTACAGCTCTGCCACTGGCCATGGTGTGACCTTCAGCAGCTACACAACCAGCCCCCTTCCTCACTGAGACACCGTTACAGCTCTGCCACTGGCCATGGTGTGACCTTCAGCAGCTATACAACCAGCCCCCTTCCTCACTGAGACACCGTTACAGCTCTGCCACTGGCCATGGTGTGACCTTCAGCAGCTACACAACCATCCCCCTTCCTCACTGAGACACCATTACAGCTCTGCCACTGAGTCATGATGTGACCTTGAGCAGCTATGTATCCTGCTCTACTTCTCACTGCCGACTTTGTCCCCGCTGGCGCTGAGCGCGCTCATGCTTAGAGAGCTATCCAAGCATGAGCGCCGGGTGTCCTTAAAATTTTCCCAGGCGCTCGGGTGGGGGGTGGGGGGGGTAGGCGGGTTGCACCCTTTGCCGTGATGTGTGGATCCCCTTTGAGTTCTGGTTTTCAGCCACGTTTTGCAGCTCTGCCACTGGTCCCGGTGTGACCCTCTGCCGCTTTCTCCCCCAGTGACGGTCAGAGCGGGAGCTTCGTTCTGTTTGGTGGGACTGACACGTCTTATTACAGCGGCAACTTAAACTGGATCCCTCTGACTGCCGAGTCCTACTGGCAGATCACTGTGGATAGGTAAGCGATGCTCTGCGGTGGGGAGGGGTCACCAGAGCAACGCTCTGCAGATCTGCTGCAAGGCCCCTCCTGGCAATGAAAGGGTTAACAGTGTGACGCTCTGCTCTCTACCGGAGAGTGAAAAGGAATATTAGAGCGATGCTCTGCAGGCTGTGTGCGGGGGGGGGATATTAGAGTGATGCTCTGCAGGCTGTGAGCGGGGGATATTAGAGCGATGCTTTGCAGGCTGTGAGCGGGAGATATTAGAGCGATGCTCTGCAGGCTGTGAGCGGGGGGGATATTAGCGCGATGCTCTGCAGGCTGTGAGCGGGGGATATTAGAGTGATGCTCTGCAGGCTGTGAGCAGGGGGATATTAGAGTGATGCTCTGCAGGCTGTGAGCGGGGGGGATATTAGAGTGATGCTCTGCAGGCTGTGAGCGGGGGATATTAGAGTGATGCTCTGCAGGCTGTGAGCGGGGGATATTAGAGTGATGCTCTGCAGGCTGTGTGCGGGGGGGGATATTAGAGCGATGCTCTGCAGGCTGTGAGCGGGGGGATATTAGAGCGATGCTCTGCAGGCTGTGAGCGGGGGGATATTAGAGCGATGCTCTGCAGGTTGTGAGCGGGGGGGATATTAGAGTGATGCTTCTTCAGGCTGTGAGCGGGGGATATTAGAGCGATGCTCTGCAGGCTGTGTGCGGGGGGGATATTAGAGCGATGCTCTGCAGGCTGTGTGCGGGGGGATATTAGAGCGATGCTCTGCAGGCTGTGAGCGGGGGGATATTAGAGTGATGCTCTGCAGGCTGTGTGCGGGGGGGATATTAGAGTGATGCTCTGCAGACTGTCAGCGGGGGGATATTAGCGCGACGCTCTGCAGACTGTCAGCGGGGGGATATTAGCGCGACGCTCTGCAGGGAGGGTCCTGTTTAACCCCTGCTGTCCCTTCCCCTGGGCAGCGTGTCTATAAACGGGCAGGTCATCGCCTGCAGCGGCTCGTGTCAGGCTATCGTGGACACTGGCACCTCCCTGATAGCCGGACCCCCAACCCCCATTGCTAACATTCAGTACTACATCGGAGCAAGCCAGAACTCCAACGGGCAGGTAAGAGACCGTGGCACAGGGTGGTAATGTGCGTGGCACAGGGTGGTAATGTGCGTGGCACAGGGTGGTAATGTGCGTGGCACAGGGTGGTAATGTGCGTGGCACAGGGTGGTAATGTGCGTGGCACAGGGTGGTAATGTGCGTGGCACAGGGTGGTAATGTGCGTGGCACAGGGTGGTAATGTGCGTGGCACAGCTGTGCTGTCTGCGCCTTGGCAGCTGAGCTCGCTCTCTTTTTCAGTATGTGATCAACTGCAACAGCATCAGCAACATGCCGACCATCGTCTTCACCATCAACGGCGTCCAGTTCCCGCTGCCGGCCAGCGCCTACGTGCGCCAGGTAACCCACCCCCGCTGCCGGGCACACGGCTATCTCCCATTCCCGGGCGCACACGGCTATCTCCCATTCCCAGGCGCACACGGCTATCTCCCATTCCCAGGCGCACACGGCTATCTCCCATTCCCAGGCGCACACGGCTATCTCCCATTCCCAGGCGCACACGGCTATCTCCCATTCCCAGGCGCACACGGCTATCTCCCATTCCCGGGCGCACACGGCTATCTCCCATTCCCGGGCGCACACGGCTATCTCCCATTCCCAGGCGCACACGGCTATCTCCCATTCCCAGGCGCACACGGCTATCTCCCATTCCCAGGCGCACACGGCTATCTCCCATTCCCAGGCGCACACGGCTATCCTTAATGGGGAAGCATGTTCACATGTATAGATCCCTTCCCCGTACTGCGCAGGAACGCGCCCGAAACCTAAAGTAATCTGTCTGCTCAGCGCCTGTCTGACGGACATTTGTAGACCTCGAGGATCCTTGTCTGAGAAGATGAAGATCAGACCCTGTGTAGTCTGCATGGGAAACGGCTCTGTGCCGGAGAAAGTGAGAATAGGGAGCAGGAGGTTAGGGTTTTGGGCCTTAAAATACACATAAAAATGTAAATTAAAATCCAAACCAGACAGGATATTTTTTTAAATAAGGTATTAAGGTAAAATGATTTCATTGGCCTGACATTAGAAATAGGTTATATTGTGGGGAAGTGGAAATAAGAAATTCAGCACTCGTGCGGCAGATGTAAAGTTTGCTGGAAGCGCTAATCCCCTTGCAGCGGGTGTGTGGAGCGTCTCCCCTACTGACTCCTAAAGCAAGGGGACCCCCGGAATGGGGACACCTTGTAATGACAAGAAAAGAATGCACACAGTGCACACCAGGGGTTAATGCACACAGTGCGCCCCAGGGGTTAATGCACACAGTGCACACCAGGGGTTAATGCACACAGTGCGCCCCAGGGGTTTATGCACACACTGCGCACCAGGGGTTAATGCACACAGTGCGCCCCAGGGGTTAATGCACACAGTGCGCCCCAGGGGTTAATGCACACAGTGCGCCCCAGGGGTTAATGCACACAGTGCGCCCCAGGGGTTAATGCACACACTGCGCACCAGGGGTTAATGCACACAGTGCGCCCCAGGGGTTTATGCACACAGTGCGCCCCAGGGGTTAATGCACACAGTGCGCCCCAGGGGTTAATGCACACAGTGCGCCCCAGGGGTTAATGCACACAGTGCGCATCAGGGGTTAATGCACACAGTTCCGTGTAAGTTCCCGTCTCCCCCTTTCAGACTCGGGCAGCTGTTCAGCTTTATTATTAGCGGATATCTGGGTCCAGGAATCCGTTATTTTGAACATTCTTGTCTTTTTATTTATTTATTTTTTGTAATTCTGTGTTTAGATCGAGTCTGAGTAGACACACCCTGTTCTGTGTGTGGGTATTTCTGTTATATTTACCCGGATCCTGTGTGCATGTGTACTGCGGTGGGGTGGGATCCCCTCAGTTATCTGTGGTTTTAATAAATATTTTCTACCTATTTTAACCCCTGGGGCGCACTGTGTGCATTAACCCCTGGGGCGCACTGTGTGCATTAACCCCTGGTGTGCACTGTGTGCATTAACCCCTGGGGCGCACTGTGTGCATTAACCCCTGGGGCGCAGTGTGTGCATTAACCCCTGGTGCGCAGTGTGTGCATTAACCCCTGGGGCGCACTGTGTGCATTAACCCCTGGGGCGCAGTGTGTGCATTCTGTTCTTACATTGTGGGGAACTGCACCTTTAAATATGAAGCAGCGATCTCTCACTAAAGTGTCCCACGCTGATCTTCAGGGCGTCACAGTGACCGCATGGCGGGGTGTTGGTGGTGCAGGGGGTCCTGTCCTCTCACCCCAGGAGCTGACACTCACTCTCCCCCCTCCCTCCCACAGAACCAGCAGGGTTGTACCAGTGGGTTCCAGTCCATGAGCCTCCCGACCAGCTCCGGGGACCTGTGGATTCTGGGAGACGTGTTTATCCGCGAGTACTTTGTGGTGTTCGACAGAGCAAATAACTACGTGGGAATGGCACCCATCGCATAAAGACCCCCCGTCCCCCCCACTCCGCCTGGGAACACGTACCCCCTGACAAAACTCCGCCTGGGAACACGTACCCCCCAACACACCTCCCCCACTCCACCTGGGAACACGTACCCCCCGACACACCTCCCCCACTCCACCTGGAAACATGCCCCCCCCCCCAACACCTCCCCCACTCCACCTGGGATCACGTACCCCCGACACACCTCCCCCACTCTGCCCGGGTACATGCCCCCCCCCCCAATTCCACCTGGGTACATGCCCCCCCCCCATTCCCTTCAGAGCTGGAGAAGGGCACCACATCTCCATGCTTCTCCAGCACTGAACGAGTTAATTACCTCAGGGTCACTTACACCTGGTTAAAAGAAATGGCGGCCTGCGGTCAGCACTTACATCTCTGGGCAGTTTAACCGCTTCCCTGCCAGAGGGGAATCGCAGAGCTTCGCTTGGTCTGGCAGGGAAGGGAGTCCCTTTTCCCATCTCCGGTGAGAAGTGACATCGTTAACCCTATATATAATATATATATATCACCCCCTCCCCTCCCCCCCCCCCGAACGTGAGGAGCGCCCCGTGAAATGCCTGTTGTAATTTGGAATCATGTGTCGCTAATAAAACGTCTCTCAGCATCACCGGCTATGTCATCTCTGCAGCACTGTAATGGGTTAATGGGGCGATGCTCTGCGGGTCTCTGGCAGGGGAGGGGTTGATGGTGCGATGCTCTGCAGGTCTCTGGAAGGGGTTAATTGAGCGATGTTCTGCAGGTCTCTGGCATGGAAGGGGTTAATGGCGGGATTCTCTGCAGATCTCTGGCAGGGGAGGGGTTAATGGTGCAATGCTCTGCAGGTCTCTTGCAGGGGGTGGGGTTAATGGATAATAAACCACTTAAAAAAACGGTTAGTCCATCCGGACCAGGTGGGTTTTCCCTTGGGCAGACAGGCTCTTGCCCACACATGAAGGACGGTGAATTTAATACATGTGGTAAAACAAACAGCAGCCCATCTCTTCTACTCTCACTAGATGCAGAAAAAGCGTTCGATTGATTAGATTGGCAGTTTATGACGGCCACGCTCTCGCAGATGGGATTTACCCCAAAAATTCTAAATAGTATAAATACGTTATACTCTGCCCCAATGGCCATAGTGAAAACTAACAACTCTTTGTCTGATCCGTTTCCAATATTAAACGGAACCAGACAGGGGTGTCCGCTGTCCCCTTTGTTGTTTGCCCTGGCGATAGAACCACTAGCCTGCCAGATACGATTGAAACCCAATATCTCTGTCAAAAAGGAGGAGTTCAAGATAGCTCTCTTTACGGACGATATATTATTGACGCTTTCAAAACCTCTTATCTCACTCCCAAATCTTTTCCAACTTCTATCGGGATTTGGCTCTCTTTCAGGATATAAAATCAACCATAGAAAATCTTTAGCCCTTGGTCCACCTTCCTAAAGAAATGGTCAAATTACTCCAACTTAACTTCGATTTTAAATGGAATCCAAATTATATTAAATATTTAGGCATCCTAATTACCAAATACTACTCTACACTATACAACACACATTTTAAACCCTTCTTTGATCAAATAGCAAAAGATCTAGCCCCCTGGAACCCGTATATATTATCCTGGTTTGGGAGGATAGCAGCGATTAAAATGAATATTCTACCCAGACTTCTTTATCTTTTTCAAACTCTCCCAGTCAAAATCTGCCAGAAAGATCTAAACAATATACAAAAGAAAATATTGAAATTTATATGGCTAAATAGAATGGGGCTTAGCCCTTCCGAGCCTACAAAGTACTATACGGCAGCTCAATTAGGGCAACTGATTAGTTGGCATACAAACTCAAGGGGCAAAAGATGGGTAGAACTAGTAAACTTGATTTGCTCCCCATTTGAAACTAAGAACCTCCTCTGGCTTAACCAAAAATCCAGACCAGTCGAGATGTTTAAGAACCAAGTGATGCCTTTTGCCTGTAGCCTCTGGGATTCTCTTAAATCCAGGTTCCAATTAACCAGCCTCCCCTCCCTTATGCAAAGTTCACAGATCCCTCGCTGTCTTTCTACACAGGTAATCATTGATCCAAACCTTGGATCCAAAAAGGTCTCTTAAGAGTCAACGATGTTCTTATTCATGGGAAGGTCCCCTCGTTTATGTCATTACAGCCAAGCCATGATATTCCCTCCTCCGAATTTTTCAGATTTCTCCAGGTTAGACACTATATCCAATCCATCTACAAACCACACCAATCCCAAGTTTGGTGTATGCACCAACCCTCTACAAAGGGTATTATTTCCACGATTTATCACAATCTGACTCCTATTAAAAGTAACCAATCCCCTGATAAATATATGATTTCTTGGGAGAAAGATCTAAAAGCTAACTTAGATCTTGATATATGGAAAGCCGCCTCAAAAAACTCATCATGTGTTGTGATCAAAGAAAATATATACACACCAATATTCAGATGGTACATGACCCCTCCTAGGTTACACTAAAGGTGAACTTTGCGCCTAGACTCAAGTGATGACCAATCTAGTTCTTTGAGCATTTCGCAGTGATGTGTGTTATAGTTGCATTGGAGAACAAAACGACAAATTGAATTGTAGTGTGTCAAGTTTGCCACGGTGAGTTTGGAGTGCTGTGCCATATACTAAGGATATTAAATCTCAGCCAGCTCACGTCGTCATGGGACACGCCAAGGCCAATGTAATTATACAATAAAAACAGTGAGGCCATATCTAAATCCTCCGCGTTTCGCGGCGTACCTCATGCCACTTCATCAGGGGAAGGTGCCCGCCCCGAACACCTCCATCCTATATCCCCATTAGCTCTATATGATTGGTTGAAATAAAATCCAATTCAGTTCCAATCCGCTACTTAGCTGGCAAACTGAAAGCTAAAGAAGGGGAACAGGGCGGGAGTCCGTGGGAAACACAGATAATATAAACTACGTTTACTACAATTCTAAAACACTTCTAACCATCAATTATATATAAAGAAAAATAATCACAAGCTAAAAGTAAGCACCGTGGCTGATCCGCCGTGTCCCGCTGGGAAAACAATATTTAACACCCCACTCGTTGCATTTGTAAGTTACATGTCCAAAACAAAGGGGGCTCCTCCGCGGGGTCCAGATATTTCGGGTACAGGACACAGGACACACTGAGACACACACACACACACACACACACACACACACACACACACGACACCTAGACACACACACACAGGCAGGACACAGACACACACAGGCACACAGGCAGGACATCTAGACACACACAGGCACACAGGCAGGACATCTAGACACACACACACACAGGCAGGACACAGAGACACACACACAGGCACACACACACACACACAGGCAGGACACCTAGACACACACACACACAGGCAGGACACAGAGACACACACACAGGCACACACACACACACACAGGCAGGACACTGAGACACACACACACACACACAGGCAGGACACAGAGACACACACACAGGCACACACACACACACACACGCAGGACACTGAGACACACACACACATGCAGGGTGCCGGGCGGCGGGGGGGGGAGCCGGGGCGGGGGGGGGGGGAGCCGGGGCGGCGGTGGGGAGCCGGGCGGTGGGGGGGAACCGGGGTGCCGGGCGGGGGGAGCCGGGCGGGAGCCGGGGTGCCGGGCGGGGGGAGCTGGGCGGGGGAAGAGCGAGCGGAGCCGGGCGAGCGGAGCCGGGGAGCCGGGCGGGGGGAGCCGGGGTGCCGGGCGGGGGGGAGCCGGGGTGCCGGAAGCTTTAAGCATTGGTGGGCACGCATGGGCCAGGCGCGTGGGGTCCCCGGGCAACTGCCCAGCGTGCCCATACATTAAGACGGCCCTGACTCAGGGAATCTCTCTGGGCCCTAAGGGGGATCTGGCCTAGTCCAAAGACCCGCCTGCCCCCTCCCTGTCCGGATCCCGCCTGCGCCCTCCCTGTCCGGATCCCGCCTGCGCCCTCCCTGTCCGGATCCCGCCTGCGCCCTCCCTGTCCGGATCCCGCCTGCGCCCTCCCTGTCCGGATCCCGCCTGCCCCCTCCCTGTCCGGATCCCGCCTGCGCCCTCCCTGTCCGGATCCCGCCTGCGCCCTCCCTGTCCGGATCCCGCCTGCACCCTCCCTGTCCGGATCCCGCCTGCCCCCTCCCTGTCCGGATCCCGCCTGCCCCCTCCCTGTCCGGATCCCGCCTGCGCCCTCCCTGTCCGGATCCCGCCTGCACCCTCCGTGTCCGGATCCCGCCTGCGCCCTCCCTGTCCGGATCCCGCCTGCCCCCTCCCTGTCCGGATCCCGCCTGCGCCCTCCCTGTCCGGATCCCGCCTGCCCCCTCCCTGTCCGGATCCCGCCTGCCCCCTCCCTGTCCGGATTCCGCCTGCGCCCTCCCTGTCCGGATCCCGCCTGCACCCTCCGTGTCCGGATTCCGCCTGCGCCCTCCCTGTCCGGATCCCGCCTGCGCCCTCCCTGTCCGGATCCCGCCTGCGCCCTCCCTGTCCGGATCCCGCCTGCGCCCTCCCTGTCCGGATCCCGCCTGCCCCCTCCCTGTCCGGATCCCGCCTGCACCCTCCCTGTCCGGATCCCGCCTGCGCCCTCCCTGTCCGGATCCCGCCTGCGCCCTCCCTGTCCGGATCCCGCCTGCGCCCTCCCTGTCCGGATCCCGCCTGCGCCCTCCCTGTCCGGATCCCGCCTGCCCCCTCCCTGTCCGGATCCCGCCTGCCCCCTCCCTGTCCGGATCCCGCCTGCGCCCTCCCTGTCCGGATCCCGCCTGCGCCCTCCCTGTCCGGATCCCGCCTGCCCCCTCCCTGTCCGGATCCCGCCTGCACCCTCCCTGTCCGGATCCCGCCTGCCCCCTCCCTGTCCGGATCCCGCCTGCCCCCTCCCTGTCCTGATCCCGCCTGCGCCCTCCCTGTCCGGATTCCGCCTGCGCCCTCCCTGTCCGGATCCCGCCTGGCCCCTCCCTGTCCGGATCCCGCCTGCGCCCTCCCTGTCCGGATCCCGCCTGCGCCCTCCCTGTCCGGATCCCGCCTGCACCCTCCCTGTCCGGATCCCGCCTGCGCCCTCCCTGTCCGGATCCCGCCTGCGCCCTCCCTGTCCGGATCCCGCCTGCCCCCTCCGTGTCCGGATCCCGCCTGCCCCCTCCCTGTCCGGATCCCGCCTGCCCCCTCCCTGTCCTGATCCCGCCTGCGCCCTCCCTGTCCGGATCCCGCCTGCGCCCTCCCTGTCCGGATCCCGCCTGCGCCCTCCCTGTCCGGATCCCGCCTGCGCCCTCCCTGTCCGGATCCCGCCTGCGCCCTCCCTGTCCGGATCCCGCCTGCGCCCTCCCTGTCCGGATCCCGCCTGCGCCCTCCCTGTCCGGATCCCGCCTGCCCCCTCCCTGTCCGGATCCCGCCTGCCCCCTCCCTGTCCGGATCCCGCCTGCGCCCTCCCTGTCCGGATCCCGCCTGCGCCCTCCCTGTCCGGATCCCGCCTGCCCCCTCCCTGTCCGGATTCCGCCTGCGCCCTCCCTGTCCGGATTCCGCCTGCGCCCTCCCTGTCCGGATCCCGCCTGCGCCCTCCCTGTCCGGATCCCGCCTGCGCCCTCCCTGTCCGGATCCCGCCTGCGCCCTCCCTGTCCGGATCCTGCCTGCGCCCTCCCTGTCCGGATCCCGCCTGCGCCCTCCCTGTCCGGATCCCGCCTGCGCCCTCCGTGTCCGGATCCCGCCTGCGCCCTCCCTGTCCGGATCCCGCCTGCGCCCTCCCTGTCCGGATCCCGCCTGCGCCCTCCCTGTCCGGATCCCGCCTGCGCCCTCCCTGTCCGGATCCCGCCTGCGCCCTCCCTGTCCGGATCCCGCCTGCGCCCTCCCTGTCCGGATCCCGCCTGCGCCCTCCCTGTCCGGATCCCGCCTGCCCCCTCCCTGTCCGGATCCCGCCTGCCCCCTCCCTGTCCGGATCCCGCCTGCCCCCTCCCTGTCCGGATCCCGCCTGCCCCCTCCCTGTCCGGATCCCGCCTGCGCCCTCCCTGTCCGGATCCCGCCTGCGCCCTCCCTGTCCGGATCCCGCCTGCGCCCTCCCTGTCCGGATCCCGCCTGCCCCCTCCCTGTCCGGATCCCGCCTGCCCCCTCCCTGTCCGGATCCCGCCTGCGCCCTCCCTGTCCGGATCCCGCCTGCGCCCTCCCTGTCCGGATCCCGCCTGCGCCCTCCCTGTCCGGATCCCGCCTGCGCCCTCCCTGTCCGGATCCCGCCTGCGCCCTCCCTGTCCGGATCCCGCCTGCGCCCTCCCTGTCCGGATCCCGCCTGCGCCCTCCGTGTCCGGATCCCGCCTGCGCCCTCCCTGTCCGGATCCTGCCTGCGCCCTCCCTGTCCGGATCCCGCCTGCGCCCTCCCTGTCCGGATCCTGCCTGCGCCCTCCGTGTCCGGATCCCGCCTGCGCCCTCCCTGTCCGGATCCCGCCTGCACCCTCCCTGTCCGGATCCCGCCTGCACCCTCCCTGTCCGGATCCCGCCTGCGCCCTCCCTGTCCGGATCCCGCCTGCGCCCTCCCTGTCCGGATCCCGCCTGCCCCCTCCCTGTCCGGATCCCGCCTGCGCCCTCCCTGTCCGGATCCCGCCTGCACCCTCCCTGTCCGGATCCCGCCTGCCCCCTCCCTGTCCGGATCCCGCCTGCGCCCTCCCTGTCCGGATCCCGCCTGCGCCCTCCCTGTCCGGATCCCGCCTGCGCCCTCCCTGTCCGGATCCCGCCTGCGCCCTCCCTGTCCGGATCCCGCCTGCGCCCTCCCTGTCCGGATCCCGCCTGCCCCCTCCCTGTCCGGATCCCGCCTGCGCCCTCCCTGTCCGGATCCCGCCTGCGCCCTCCCTGTCCGGATCCCGCCTGCGCCCTCCCTGTCCGGATCCCGCCTGCGCCCTCCCTGTCCGGATCCCGCCTGCGCCCTCCCTGTCCGGATCCCGCCCGCCCCCTCCCTGTCCGGATCCCGCCTGCCCCCTCCCTGTCCGGATCCCGCCTGCCCCCTCCCTGTCCGGATCCCGCCTGCGCCCTCCCTGTCCGGATCCCGCCTGCCCCCTCCCTGTCCTGATCCCGCCTGCGCCCTCCCTGTCCGGATCCCGCCTGCGCCCTCCCTGTCCGGATCCCGCCTGCGCCCTCCCTGTCCGGATCCCGCCTGCGCCCTCCCTGTCCGGATCCCGCCTGCGCCCTCCCTGTCCGGATCCCGCCTGCCCCCTCCCTGTCCTGATCCCGCCTGCGCCCTCCCTGTCCGGATCCCGCCTGCACCCTCCCTGTCCGGATCCCGCCTGCGCCCTCCCTGTCCGGATCCCGCCTGCACCCTCCCTGTCCGGATCCCGCCTGCACCCTCCCTGTCCGGATCCTGCCTGCGCCCTCCCTGTCCGGATCCCGCCTGCGCCCTCCCTGTCCGGATCCCGCCTGCGCCCTCCCTGTCCGGATCCCGCCTGCGCCCTCCCTGTCCGGATCCCGCCTGCGCCCTCCCTGTCCGGATCCCGCCTGCGCCCTCCCTGTCCGGATCCCGCCTGCGCCCTCCCTGTCCGGATCCCGCCTGCCCCCTCCCTGTCCGGATCCCGCCTGCCCCCTCCCTGTCCGGATCCCGCCTGCCCCCTCCCTGTCCGGATCCCGCCTGCCCCCTCCCTGTCCGGATCCCGCCTGCGCCCTCCCTGTCCGGATCCCGCCTGCCCCCTCCGTGTCCGGATCCCGCCTGCGCCCTCCTTGTCCGGATCCCGCCTGCGCCCTCCCTGTCCGGATCCCGCCTGCCCCCTCCGTGTCCGGATCCCGCCTGCGCCCTCCTTGTCCGGATCCCGCCTGCGCCCTCCCTGTCCGGATCCCGCCTGCGCCCTCCCTGTCCGGATCCCGCCTGCCCCCTCCCTGTCCGGATCCCGCCTGCCCCCTCCCTGTCCGGATCCCGCCTGCGCCCTCCCTGTCCGGATCCCGCCTGCCCCCTCCGTGTCCGGATCCCGCCTGCGCCCTCCCTGTCCGGATCCCGCCTGCACCCTCCCTGTCCTGATCCCGCCTGCGCCCTCCCTGTCCGGATCCCGCCTGCGCCCTCCCTGTCCGGATCCCGCCTGCCCCCTCCGTGTCCGGATCCCGCCTGCGCCCTCCCTGTCCTGATCCCGCCTGCGCCCTCCGTGTCCGGATCCCGCCTGCGCCCTCCCTGTCCGGATCCCGCCTGCGCCCTCCCTGTCCGGATCCCGCCTGCGCCCTCCCTGTCCGGATCCCGCCTGCGCCCTCCCTGTCCGGATCCCGCCTGCGCCCTCCCTGTCCTGATCCCGCCTGCGCCCTCCCTGTCCTGATCCCGCCTGCGCCCTCCCTGTCCTGATCCCGCCTGCGCCCTCCGTGTCCGGATCCCGCCTGCGCCCTCCCTGTCCGGATCCCGCCTGCGCCCTCCCTGTCCGGATCCCGCCTGCGCCCTCCGTGTCCTGATCCCGCCTGCGCCCTCCCTGTCCGGATCCCGCCTCCAACCTCCCGAACTGTATTTCATTCTGGAGCAAGAGGTCCTTGCAGCCCTATTGGCTGTGTGTAGTCAGCTAACTGCCTGCCCCTATGCATTATGGGGCTTGTAGTCCCCGCAGAGCCTCTATTCTATTGCAGCCGCATGCGCCTACTGTATTGTGCATGCGCGACACTGTCATGGCCACCGCAACTCTTCTGCGCATGCAAAACCAAACACGGTGGCGCCCTGCAGAGGGAGCCGCCGGCGAGCAAGTCGCCTCCTATACCTCCCCGCAACATTTCTCGCGGCAGCGGAGGGTGGGGGGGAGATAGCGGGAGACCGGGTTGCAGACAGACAGACAGGGTGGCCATCTTTAAAACTGGCGTTTGTGTAACCAGTCAGGAAGATCCCAGGAAATAATCAGGAAGAGGCAGAAAAATGGTAATTTCATGGAATTTTATTAAAATGTATGAGGACGTTGTGCTTTTATCAGCTCCACGAATTTGTGCTGTGTGATTACAAACCTACACCCCACGGGGGACACACGGACACACCAGATTGTGACATCATTACCAATGGGCAGGTTCACCAGTGTGAGATCGGCAGCAGAGGATAGGCTGGCTATGAACAGGTTAATGACATCATATGGGGCTTATATACAGCTATGGATACACCACAATGTGACATCATCATTAGGGGACAGATTCACCAATGTGACATCATCATTAGGGGACAGATTCACCAATGTGACATCATCAGAGGTCTTACTAGCAGGAGAAGTGAATCCGCGGCTCATGTACCTCTTATTGCTGCGTATAAGCGCTCCCTGTAAGGTTTGCTGACGGATGCCCGGACATGGAAACACGTTGAGACACTTCTTCAATTTAACGGCCACACGTTTTCCCCCTAGTTACACGACCCTCCTCCATCTCTCGCTCCGGTGAACACGGTGAACACTGTGCCTATATACATCTCTGTGATTCATGTCTCGCCTATAACGCTATATAATGCTCGTTGTGCTCTCTACGTCTCCCTCTTCGATTCGCTCCTATAACACTGGGGCCCATATTGACTTAGCGGTGCTATTCCACACAGCACCTTACCGTGACAGTGAGCGGGCCGTCGGGGGTCTTCCCGCGCCTGCCGGGGTTTTACAGAGTTGCACCGCTTAGTAAACCTGTGCCTGGATCTCTACATATCCCTCCTATAACAGTGACGTCCATATTCCCATAGCAGCTAGGGACCACGGGGCCCCATGTGGCCCTTTTACTTCAATTGGCCGTAACGTGTCATGGCTTAGCACTGCTTACTAACTGTGGCCCTGAATATTCATTCAGCTTTGAGTAATGTTACTCACCCTATTTTCTGCCACACCCATAAAGGGTCTATTCCCCAACGTGAGATACGGTTGGTATTATTAATGGATATTGCACCTTTGACAGTAGATCCCATACTGTTCTGCCTTCTTCCTGTAGGATTATCCGAGAACTGCTCTTTTCTCTCCCTGACCTTATCAAATAGTTCCCTAAAATGTACATAACACTGGATCCCTTGGAGATCACTCTCCCTTCCCTTACACATTCCGTATATATAACACTGGATCACATTAAAAAAAAATCCTCTACTCCTCCAGATTTTCTAACACCCCCCCCCCCCAAAAAAATGTCCCTTATATAACACTGTACCCGTTGGGTATTCTCCCCAACTCTCTGGATTCTTATAAAACACTGGATCTTGTAATGATCTCCGATTCGCAGCCTACTCACCCCCAGATAAATAACACAGAGAACCTGGGATCCTTTCAGATTCCCCCCCCCCCCCCTTAGTAATCTATTATATAACACTGGATCCAGTAAAGATGTCCTGGTATCTCCTGCCCAGATTCCTAACATGATCACTAGATCTCCTCAGCACCTGTCTCTCGCCCCTCTATTTTACTCATATAATATATGCGTCTCTCCCTCTATCTCAGGGGTGGCCAACGCCAGTCCTCAAGGGCCACCAACAGGTCAACGACTGAGCTACTGCTTGAGCCACCTGTACTGAAGCAGGGATATCCCTAATACCCGGCCTGTTGGTCGTCCTTGAGGACTGGAGTTGGCCACTCCCGTTCTATGTCCCGTCAACCCCGCCGTGTCTCTGCGCTCCTGGCATTAGGTCAATCTCCTCATGTTGGCCCCTGCTGCTTCCAACCCCCTCGGCCGTGGCCCTTCTCTCCTCCTCTCGCCCTGGGGGGGCGGCGTCTCCCCCCTGATCCTCTCCATGTAGCTCAGGATCTCCTGGGGTTCCCTCATGCCCATGTCCTTGCACACCCACATCATGTCCTCTTCGCTGGCCACCAGGATGGAGCGCACAGAGGAGTCTTCTGCCCCCAGCTCCCCCCTTCGCTCTCCTCCTTGCAGGGCTGCTGTTCTGAGGGACATCAGCTCAGGCCTCATGGGTTCCAGGAGGGGCCTGGAATGGTTTCCAGATGTTGAGAAGGAACGTACATCGGGCTGGGGACCGGTGCTGGTTTCGGGCCCCTGGTAGCTTCTCACTGGGTGGAAAGTGCTGGTGAGACTCTGCGGCCCCCTGGCTCTCCCCTCCCACTGCCCACTAACCTCTTCCTCTCCTCCTCCTCCCTGGGTCCTCGGAACATCAGTTTCCGGGGCACCCAGCCACACCCAGTTGGGGGCCTCAGGATTCCCTGGGCCCTCGGGGGCTGGCTTGTTCCTGTGCTTCATGATGAAGGTCACACAGCTGAGGAGGAAGAGGAGGGTGAGGAAGGAGAAAATGGCAAGCAGCCCGTACAGCCCCTCCTCCAAGCCTGGGATTCCCCACCGCGTGGTGATGATGTCATCGGCGCCAGGGATAGATTCGTCGCCTCCGGGGATCATATCGCCGCCCCTCAGGATGATATCGCTGGTCCCTGGGATGACATGATTGGCGTCTGAGATGATATCACCATCCCTGGTGATGATGTCACTGTCGCTCTGGATGATGTCATTAGTGGGTCGCTCGCCTTTTTCAGTCCCGTTGCTGGGAAACGTGACGCGGAAGTACCCAGCGCCGAGCACTCCAGGGGCCTCCCCCTCCCGGCATTGTTCTGGGAGCCCGAGAGAGAGGCGCAGGAGGGGCCCCACCCCGGGACCCTCAAACACCAGCACCGGCAGCGCCCACAAACCCCCGGGGGCCACAGAGCGACGCACGGACAGGATGGAGGGGTCAGAGGAGACGACCGAGAGAGACAGCTCCAGCGGGTCATAGAGAGTTAGCGGAGAGACAGACAGGTCACTGAACAGCAGCCAGAGAGACAGCGCAGACTCCTGAGAGACAGAGGCAAACAGGTCAGTGAGACAGTCACAACTGCAGACATGCCACTGAAAAGCAGCCAAAGAGACGGCGCAGTCGCCTAAGAGACCGAGACAGTAACAACTCCAGAAAAAGCACAGAAGCAGATTTCCTCCCCCACCCCCCGTAGTGATATCACAGTAACACTCACGCAGCTCTGTGCCACGTGTTCCACGTGCCTTTCTTTTACCAAACTTAATAGAGACCAAAGAGAGATGAACGAGAGTGCAAGAGAAGACAAAAAGAAAGCCAGAGACAGACAGGCAGGTCAGTTAGACAGTGACAAGTACAGAGAGAGGATGGAGTCACGTATCTTCCCTGGGCTGGGGGGGGGGAGACGGGCTTCCCTGAGCTGGGGGGAGACGGGCTTCCCTGAGCTGGGGGGGAGACGGGCTTCCCTGAGCTGGGGGGGAGACGGGCTTCCCTGAGCTGGGGGGAGACGGGCTTCCCTGAGCTGGGGGGGAGACGGGCTTCCCTGAGCTGGGGGGGAGACGGGCTTCCCTGAGCTGGGGGGGAGACGGGCTTCCCTGAGCTGGGGGGGAGACGGGCTTCCCCGAGCTGGGGGGCGGGGGGGGCGGGCTTCCCCGAGCTGGGGGGGGGCGGGCTTCCCCGAGCTGGGGGGGGAGACGGGCTTCCCTGAGCTGGGGGGGGGGGGGGAGACGGGCTTCCCTGGGGGGGGGGGGGAGACGGGCTTCCCTGAGCTGGGGGGGGGGGCTTCCCTGAGCTGGGGGGGGGGAGACGGGCTTCCCTGAGCTGGGGGAGACGGGCTTCCCTGGGCTGGGGGAGAGGGGCTTCCCCGAGCTGGGGGAGACGGGCTTCCCCGAGCTGGGGGAGACGGGCTTCCCTGAGCTGGGGGAGAGGGGCTTCCCCGAGCTGGGGGAGACGGGCTTCCCGAGCTGGGGGAGAGGGGCTTCCCCGAGCTGGGGGAGACGGGCTTCCCCGAGCTGGGGGAGACGGGCTTCCCTGATCTGGGGGGGGGAGACGGGCTTCCCTGAGCTGGGGGGGGGGAGACGGGCTTCCCTGAGCTGGGGGGGGAGACGGGCTTCCCTGGGCTGGGGGAGACGGGCTTCCCTGAGCTGGGGGGGAAACGGGCTTCCCTGTGCTGGTGGGGGGGAGACGGGCTTCCCTGAGCTGGAGGGGGAGACGGGCTTCCCTGAGATGGGGGGGGGGGGGGTTCCCTGAGCTGGGGGAGACGGGCTTCCCTGAGCTGGGGGGGGGGGGGAGACGGGCTTCCCTGAGCTGGGGGGAGACGGGCGTCCCTGAGCTGGGGGGAGACGGGCGTCCCTGAGCTGGGGGAGACGGGCTTCCCTGAGCTGGGGGGGGCGGGCTTCCCTGAGCTGGGGGGGAGACGGGCTTCCCTGAGCTGGGGTGGGGAGACGGGCTTCTCTGAGCTGGGGTGGGGAGATGGGCTTCCCTGAGCTGCGGGAGATTGGGTTCCCCGAGCTGGGGGGAGACGGGCTTCCCTGAGCTGGGGGGGGAGATGGGCTTCCCTGAGCTGGGGGGAGACGGGCTTCCCTGAGCTGGGGGGAGACGGGCTTCCCTGAGCTGGGGGGAGACGGGCGTCCCTGAGCTGGGGGGAGACGGGCTTCCCTGGGCGGGGGGGGGGGGCTTCCCTGGGCGGGGGGGGCTTCCCTGGGCGGGGGGGGGGAGACGGGCTTCCCTGAGCTGGGGGAGACGGGCTTCCCCGAGCTGGGGGGGAGACGGGCTTCCCCGAGCTGGGGGGGAGACGGGCTTCCCCGAGCTGGGGGGAGACGGGCTTCCCTGAGCTGGGGGGGGGGCGGGCTTCCCTGAGCTGGGGGGGGCGGGCTTCCCTGAGCTGGGGGGGGGGGAGGCGGGCTTCCCTGAGCTGGGGGAGACGGGCGTCTCTGAGCTGGGGGAGACGGGCTTCCCTGAGCTGGGGGAGACGGGCTTCCCTGAGCTGGGGGAGACGGGCTTCCCTGGGCAGGGGGGGGGGGAGACGGGCTTCCCTGAGCTGGGGGAGACGGGCTTCCCTGAGCTGGGGGAGACGGGCTTCCCTGAGCTGGGGGAGACGGGCTTCCCTGAGCTGGGGGAGACGGGCTTCCCATTCATTTGGTCTCCCTTTCTGCGCTGGGAAGAGATTTCACAGCACACGGACACTTCAATGCTGCCCATCGGGGCACTATCGCAGTTCCACAAATAATGAATAAACCCCAAAGAGAGAAATGAATAAGAGAGACGGAGAAAGAGACAGATGTAAAAAGAGTCCGAGACGAGAGGAGTGACAGTGAGAGAGAACTACGAGACAGTCACAGATACGCTTCTCTCACCTGCTTTGGGACAATCGCTACCTCCTGAGACTGACACGAGACCGTGAAAACTCCAGGATGTCTAATCTCAGAGGGGCCGACAGACAGAGAGACCCCCCACACCAGGTGAGACCGCAGCTCCAAGATCGAGACAGTCTCTGACGAAACAACGATGGTCTGCTCTCCGAGGATGGAGTGCGAGAGAGGAGACCGCACCTGATGTGATAACGAGAGTGAGACAGAGACCGCACCTGATGTGATAACATGAGTGTGAGAGAGACTGCACACAATGTGATAACATGAGAGTGAGAGAGAGACCGCACACAATGTGATAACATGAGAGTGGGAGAGAGACCGCACCTGATGTGATAACGTGAGACAGAGACCGCACACAATGTGATAACATGAGAGTGTGAGAGAGACCGCACACAATGTGATAACATGAGAGTGTGAGAGAGACCGCACACACACAGTAGCACACAGTAACTCAGATACACTGTATCACCTCCACAGGGACACACACACAGTAACACAGATACACTGTATCACCTCCACAGGGACACACACACAGTAACACAGATACACTGTATCACCTCCACAGGGACACACACACAGTAACACAGATACACTGTATCACCTCCACAGGGACACACACACACAGTAACACAGATACACTGTATCACCTCCACAGGGACACACACACAGTAACACAGATACACTGTATCACCTCCACAGGGACACACACACAGTAACACACAGTAACACAGATACACTGTATCACCTCCACAGATGTGACCCCTGGCTCCTGTCCAATCAGAACGCTCCCCTCCTCCTCAAGCCGTGCGATGCGTTGGTCTCTGATCCCGGCCTGGCTCCTGATCAGGGGGGACACATCCAGCAGCCAATCGGTGCCCAGCAGGAAGGTCAGCTGACGGCTGGCATCCAATGAGTGGGCAACAAAATGTGCCAAGAAGCGGACGCGCGCTCTCTGGTACTGAGCGCGGCAGCTCTGGCTCCTGCGGTCAGCGCTAGCTCTGCGCTCCCCCCCATCCTCCTCCTGAGAGGCCCCCACCGCCCTGAGAATGACACCGCATGATAATGAGTTAAAAGGCAACATAGATACAGGCTCAACAACAACTTCCCAGCCCCCCGAGACCCAAATCCCCTCACAGAAACAATGTGTTACACACCTTCCCAGCCCCCCGAGACCCAAATCCCCTCACAGAAACAATGTGTTACACACCTTCCCAGCCCCCCGAGACCCAAATCCCCTCACAGAAACAATGTGTTACACACCTTCGCAGCCTCCCGAGACTCACATCCCCTCACAGAAACAATGTGTTACACACCTTCCCAGCCCACCGAGACCCAAATCCCCTCACAGAAACAATGTGTTACACACCTTCCCAGCCCACCGAGACTCAAATCCCCTCACAGAAACAATGTGTTACACACCTTCCCAGCCCCCCGAGACCCACATCCCCTCACAGAAACAATGTGTTACACACCTTCCCAGCCCCCCGAGACCCACATCCCCTCACAGAAACAATGTGTTACACACCTTCGCAGCCCACCGAGACCCAAATCCCCTCACAGAAACAATGTGTTACACACCTTCCCAGCCCCCCGAGACCCACATCCCCTCACAGAAACAATGTGTTACACACCTTCGCAGCCCACCGAGACCCAAATCCCCTCACAGAAACAATGTGTTACACACCTTCCCAGCCCCCCGAGACCCAAATCCCCTCACAGAAACAATGTGTTACACACCTTCCCAGCCCACCGAGACCCACATCCCCTCACAGAAACAATGTGTTACACACCTTCCCAGCCCCCCCGAGACCCAAATCCCCTCACAGAAACAATGTGTTACACACCTTCCCAGCCTCCCGAGACTCACATCCCCTCACAGAAACAATGTGTTACACACCTTCCCAGCCACCGAGACTCACATCCCCTCACAGAAACAATGTGTTACACACCTTCCCAGCCCACTGAGACTCACATCCCCTCACAGAAACAATGTGTTACACACCTTCCCAGCCTCCCGAGACTCAAATCCCCTCACAGAAACAATGTGTTACACACCTTCCCAGCCCACCGAGACTCACATCCCCTCACAGAAACAATGTGTTACACACCTTCCCAGCGACCGAGACTCAAATCCCTCACAGAAACAATGTGTTACACACCTTCCCAGTGACCGAGACTCAAATCCCCTCACAGAAACAATGTGTCACACACCTTCCCAGCCACCGAGACCCAAATCCCCTCACAGAAACAATGTGTTACACACCTTCCCACCGAGACTCACATCCCCTCACAGAAACAATGTGTTACACACCTTCCCAGCCACCGAGACTCACATCCCCTCACAGAAACAATGTGTTACACACCTTCCCAGCCCACCGAGACTCACATCCCCTCACAGAAACAATGTGTTACACACCTTCCCAGCCCACCGAGACCCAAATCCCCTCACAGAAACAATGTGTCACACACCTTCCCAGCCACCGAGACCCAAATCCCCTCACAGAAACAATGTGTTACACACCTTCCCACCGAGACTCACATCCCCTCACAGAAACAATGTGTTACACACCTTCCCAGCCCACCGAGACTCACATCCCCTCACAAAAACAATGTGTTACACACCTTCCCACCGAGACTCACATCCCCTCACAGAAACAATGTGTTACACACCTTCCCAGCCCCCCGAGACTCACATCCCCTCACAAAAACAATGTGTTACACACCTTCCCACCGAGACTCACATCCCCTCACAGAAACAATGTGTTACACACCTTCCCAGCCCCCCGAGACCCAAATCCCCTCACAGAAACAATGTGTTACACACCTTCCCAGCCCACCGAGACCCAAATCCCCTCACAGAAACAATGTGTTACACACCTTCCCAGCCCACCGAGACCCAAATCCCCTCACAGAAACAGTGTGTTACACACCTTCCCAGCCCCCCGAGACTCACATCCCCTCACAGAAACAATGTGTTACACACCTTCCCAGCCCCCCGAGACTCACATCCCCTCACAGAAGCAATGTGTTACACACCTTCCCAGCCCACCGAGACCCAAATCCCCTCACAGAAACAATGTGTTACACACCTTCCCAGCCTACCGAGACTCACATCCCCTCACAGAAACAATGTGTTACACACCTTCCCAGCCCACCGAGACTCAAATCCCCTCACAGAAACAATGTGTTACACAACTTCCCAGCCCACCGAGACTCACATCCCCTCACAGAAACAATGTGTTACACACCTTCCCAGCCCCCCGAGACTCAAATCCCCTCACAGAAACAATGTGTTACACACCTTCCCAGCCTCCCGAGACCCAAATCCCCTCACAGAAACAATGTGTTACACACCTTCCCAGCCCCCCGAGACTCAAATCCCCTCACAGAAACAATGTGTTACACACCTTCCCAGCCTCCCGAGACCCAAATCCCCTCACAGAAACAATGTGTTACACACCTTCCCAGCCCCCCGAGACCCAAATCCCCTCAGAGAAACAATGTGTTACACACCTTCCCAGCCCACCGAGACTCACATCCCCTCACAGAAACAATGTGTTACACACCTTCCCAGCCCACCGAGACCCAAATCCCCTCACAGAAACAATGTGTTACACACCTTCCCAGCCTCACATCCCCTCACAGAAACAATGTGTTACACACCTTCCCAGCCCACCGAGACTCACATCCCCTCAGAGAAACAATGTGTTACACACCTTCCCAGACCACCGAGACCCAAATCCCCTCACAGAAACAATGTGTTACACAACTTCCCAGCCTACCGAGACTAACATCCCCTCACAGAAACAGTGTGTTACACACCTTCCCAGCCCACTGAGACTCACATCCCCTCACAGAAACAGTGTGTTACACACCTTCCCAGCCCACCGAGACGCAAATCCCCTCACAGAAACAATGTGTTACACACCTTCCCAGCCCACCGAGACTCAAATCCCCTCACAGAAACAATGTGTAACACACCATCCCAGCCCACCGAGACCCACATCAACTCACAGAAACAATGTGTTACACACCTTCCCAGCCCACCGAGACCCACATCCCCTCACAGAAACAATGTGTTACACACCTTCCCAGCCCACCGAGACTCACATCCCCTCACAGAAACAATGTGTTACACACCTTCCCATCCCACCGAGACTCACATCCCCTCACAGAAACAATGTGTTACAAACCTTCCCAGCGACCGAGACTCAAATCCCCTCACAGAAACAATGTGTTACACACCTTCCCAGCCCACCGAGACCCAAATCCCCTCACAGAAACAATGTGTTACACACCTTCCCAGCCCACCGACTCAAATCCCCTCACAGAAACAATGTGTCACACCTTCCCAGCCCACCGAGACTCAAATCCCCTCACAGAAACAATGTGTTACACACCTTCCCAGCCCACCGAGACTCAAATCCCCTCACAGAAACAATGTGTTACACACCTTCCCAGCCCACCGACTCAAATCCCCTCACAGAAACAATGTGTCACACCTTCCCAGCCCACCGAGACTCAAATCCCCTCACAGAAACAATGTGTTACACACCTTCCCAGCCCACCGAGACCCAAATCCCCTCACAGAAACAATGTTACACACCTTCCCAGCCCCCCGAGACCCAAATCCCCTCACAGAAACAATGTGTTACACACCTTCCCAGCCCACCGAGACTCACATCCCCTCACAGAAACAATTTGTTACACACCTTCCCAGCCCACCGAGACCCAAATCCCCTCACAGAAACAATGTGTTACACACTTTCCCAGCCCATCGAGACTCACATCCCCTCACAGAAACAATGTGTTACACACCTTCCCAGCCCACCGAGACTCAAATCCCCTCACAGAAACAATGTGTTACACACCTTCCCAGCCCACCGAGACCCAAATCCCCTCACAGAAACAATGTGTTACACACCTTCCCAGCCCACCGAGACTCACATCCCCTCACAGAAACAATGTGTTACACACCTTCCCAGCTCACCGAGACCCAAATCCCCTCACAGAAACAATGTGTTACACACCTTCCCAGCCCACGAGACTCACATCCCCTCACAGAAACAATGTGTTACACACCTTCCCAGTCCCCCGAGACTCAAATCCCCTCACAGAAACAATGTGTTACACAACTTCCCAGCCCACCGAGACTCACATCCCCTCACAGAAACAATGTGTTACACACCTTCCCAGCCTCCCGAGATTCAAATCCCCTCACAGAAACAATGTGTTACACACCTTCCCAGCCTCACGACTCACATCCCCTCACAGAAACAATGTGTTACAAACCTTCCCAGCCTCCCGAGACTCAAATCCCCTCACAGAAACAATGTATTACACACCTTCCCAGCCCACCGAGACTCAAATCCTCTCACAGAAACAATGTGTTACACACCTTCCCAGCCCACCGAGACTCAAATCCCCTCACAGAAACAATGTGTTACACACCTTCCCAGCCTCCCGAGACTCACATCCCCTCACAGAAACAATGTGTTACACACCTTCCCAGCCCACCGAGACCCAAATCCTCTCACAGAAACAATGTGTTACACACCTTCCCAGCCCCCCGAGACCCAAATCCCCTCACAGAAACAATGTGTTACACACCTTCCCAGCCTCCCGAGACCCAAATCCCCTCACAGAAACAGTGTGTTACACACCTTCCCAGCCCACGAGACTCACATCCCCTCACAGAAACAGTGTGTTACACACCTTCCCAGCCCACGAGACTCACATCCCCTCACAGAAACAATGTGTTACACACCTTCCCAGCCCACTGAGACTCACATCCCCTCACAGAAACAGTGTGTTTCACACCTTCCCAGCCCACCGAGACTCAAATCCCCTCACAGAAACAATGTGTTACACACCTTCCCAGCCCACCGAGACCCAAATCCCCTCACAGAAACAGTGTGTTACACACCTTCCCAGCCCCCCGAGACTCACATCCCCTCACAGAAACAATGTGTTACACACCTTCCCAGCCTCCCGAGACTCACATCCCCTCACAGAAACAATGTGTTACACACCTTCCCAGCCCACCGAGACCCAAATCCTCTCACAGAAACAATGTGTTACACACCTTCCCAGCCCCCCGAGACCCAAATCCCCTCACAGAAACAATGTGTTACACACCTTCCCAGCCTCCCGAGACCCAAATCCCCTCACAGAAACAGTGTGTTACACACCTTCCCAGCCCACGAGACTCACATCCCCTCACAGAAACAGTGTGTTACACACCTTCCCAGCCCACGAGACATACATCCCCTCACAGAAACAATGTGTTACACACCTTCCCAGCCCACTGAGACTCACATCCCCTCACAGAAACAGTGTGTTTCACACCTTCCCAGCCCACCGAGACTCAAATCCCCTCACAGAAACAATGTGTTACACACCTTCCCAGCCCACCGAGACCCAAATCCCCTCACAGAAACAGTGTGTTACACACCTTCCCAGCCCCCCGAGACTCACATCCCCTCACAGAAACAATGTGTTACACACCTTCCCAGCCCACCGAGACTCACATCCCCTCACAGAAACAATGTGTTACACACCTTCCCAGCCCACCGAGACTCACATCCCCTCACAGAAACAATGTGTTACACACCTTCCCAGCCCACCGAGACCCAAATCCCCTCACAGAAACAATGTGTTACACACCTTCCCAGCCCCCCGAGACTCAAATCCCCTCACAGAAACAATGTGTTACACACCTTCCCAGCCCACCGAGACTCAAATCCCCTCACAGAAACAATGTGTTACACACCTTCGCAGCCTCCCGAGACTCACATCCCCTCACAGAAACAATGTGTTACACACCTTCCCAGCCCACCGAGACTCAAATCCCCTCACAGAAACAATGTGTCACACACCTTCCCAGCCCACCGAGACTCAAATCCCCTCACAGAAACAATGTGTTACACACCTTCCCAGCCCCCCGAGACCCAAATCCCCTCACAGAAACAATGTGTTACACACCTTCCCAGCCCCCCGAGACCCAAATCCCCTCACAGAAACAATGTGTTACACACCTTCCCAGCCCCCCGAGACCCAAATCCCCTCACAGAAACAATGTGTTACACACCTTCCCAGCCCACCGAGACTCACATCCCCTCACAGAAACAATTTGTTACACACCTTCCCAGCCCACCGAGACCCAAATCCCCTCACAGAAACAATGTGTTACACACTTTCCCAGCCCATCGAGACTCACATCCCCTCACAGAAACAGTGTGTTACACACCTTCCCAGCCCACCGAGACCCAAATCCCCTCACAGAAACAATGTGTTACACACCTTCCCAGCCCACCGAGACTCACATCCCCTCACAGAAACAATGTGTTACACACCTTCCCAGCCCACCGAGACCCAAATCCCCTCACAGAAACAATGTGTTACACACCTTCCCAGCCCACGAGACTCACATCCCCTCACAGAAACAATGTGTTACACACCTTCCCAGCCCCCCGAGACTCAAATCCCCTCACAGAAACAATGTGTTACACAACTTCCCAGCCCACCGAGACTCACATCCCCTCACAGAAACAATGTGTTACACACCTTCCCAGCCTCCCGAGACTCAAATCCCCTCACAGAAACAATGTGTTACACACCTTCCCAGCCTCACGACTCACATCCCCTCACAGAAACAATGTGTTACACACCTTCCCAGCCTCCCGAGACTCAAATCCCCTCACAGAAACAATGTGTTACACACCTTCCCAGCCCACCGAGACTCAAATCCTCTCACAGAAACAATGTGTTACACACCTTCCCAGCCCACCGAGACTCAAATCCCCTCACAGAAACAATGTGTTACACACCTTCCCAGCCTCCCGAGACTCACATCCCCTCACAGAAACAATGTGTTACACACCTTCCCAGCCCCCCGAGACCCAAATCCCCTCACAGAAACAATGTGTTACACACCTTCCCAGCCTCCCAAGACCCAAATCCCCTCACAGAAACAATGTGTTACACACCTTCCCAGCCCACCGAGACCCAAATCCCCTCACAGAAACAATCTGTTACACACCTTCCTAGCCTACCGAGACTCACATCCCCTCACAGAAACAATGTGTTACACACCTTCCCAGCCTCCCGAGACTCAAATCCCCTCACAGAAACAATGTGTTACACACCTTCCCAGCCCACCGAGACTCAAATCCCCTCACAGAAACAATGTGTCACACACCTTCCCAGCCCACCGAGACTCACATCCCCTCACAGAAACAGTGTGTTACACACCTTCCCAGCGACCGAGACTCAAATCCCCTCACAGAAACAATGTGTTACACACCTTCCCAGCCCACCGAGACCCAAATCCCCTCACAGAAACAATGTGTTACACACCTTCCCAGCCCCCCGAGACTCGCATCCCCTCACAGAAACAATGTGTTACACACCTTCCCAGCCCACCGAGACTCACATCCCCTAACAGAAACAATGTGTTACACACCTTCCCAGCCCCCCGAGACTCACATCCCCTCACAGAAACAATGTGTTACACACCTTCCCAGCGACCGAGACTCAAATCCCCTCACAGAAACAATGTGTTACACACCTTCCCAGCCCACCGAGACCCAAATCCCCTCACAGAAACAATGTGTTACACACCTTCCCAGCCCACCGAGACCCAAATCCCCTCACAGAAACAGTGTGTTACACACCTTCCCAGCCCCCCGAGACTCACATCCCCTCACAGAAACAATCTGTTACACACCTTCCTAGCCCACCGAGACTCACATCCCCTCACAGAAACAATGTGTTACACACCTTCCCAGCCTCCCGAGACTCAAATCCCCTCACAGAAACAATGTGTTACACACCTTCCCAGCCCACCGAGACTCAAATCCCCTCACAGAAACAATGTGTCACACACCTTCCCAGCCCACCGAGACTCAAATCCCCTCACAAAAACAATGTGTTACACACCTTCCCACCGAGACTCACATCCCCTCACAGAAACAATGTGTTACACACCTTCCCAGCCCACCGAGACTCACAACCCCTAACAGAAACAATGTGTTACACACCTTCCCAGCCCCCCGAGACTCACATCCCCTCACAAAAACAATGTGTTACACACCTTCCCACCGAGACTCACATCCCCTCACAGAAACAATGTGTTACACACCTTCCCAGCCCACCGAGACTCACATCCCCTCACAGAAACAATGTGCAACACACCTTCCCAGCCCCCCGAGACTCGCATCCCCTCACAGAAACAATGTGTTACACACCTTCCCAGCCTCCCGAGACCCAAATCCCCTCACAAAAACAATGTGTTACACACCTTCCCACCGAGACTCAAATCCCCTCACAGAAACAATGTGTCACACACCTTCCCAGCCCACCGAGACTCAAATCCCCTCACAAAAACAATGTGTTACACACCTTCCCACCGAGACTCACATCCCCTCACAGAAACAATGTGTTACACACCTTCCCAGCCCACCGAGACTCACATCCCCTCACAGAAACAGTGTGTTACACACCTTCCCAGCCCACCGAGACTCACAACCCCTCACAGAAACAATGTGCAACACACCTTCCCAGCCCCCCGAGACTCGCATCCCCTCACAGAAACAATGTGTTACACACCTTCCCAGCCCACCGAGACTCACATCCCCTAACAGAAACAATGTGTTACACACCTTCCCAGCCCACCGAGACCCAAATCCCCTCACAGAAACAATGTGTTACACACCTTCCCAGCCTCACGAGACTCACATCCCCTCACAGAAACAATGTGTTACACACCTTCCCAGCCTCACGAGACTCACATCCCCTCACAGAAACAATGTGTTACACACCTTCCCAGCCCACCGAGACTCAAATCCCCTCACAGAAACAATGTGTTACACACCTTCCCAGCCACCGAGACTCAAATCCCCTCACAGAAACAATGTGTTACACACCTTCCCAGCCCACCGAGACTCAAATCCCCTCACAGAAACAATGTGTTACACACCTTCCCAGCCCACCGAGACTCAAATCCCCTCACAGAAACAATGTGTTACACACCTTCCCAGCCCCCCGAGACTCACATCCCCTCACAGAAACAATGTGTTACACACCTTCCCAGCCCACCGAGACTCACATCCCCTCACAGAAACAATGTGTTACACACCTTCCCAGCCCACCGAGACCCAAATCCCCTCACAGAAACAATATGTTACACACCTTCCCAGCCCACCGAGACCCAAATCCCCTCACAGAAACAATGTGTTACACACCTTCCCAGCCCCCCGAGACTCAAATCCCCTCACAGAAACAATGTGTTACACACCTTCCCAGCCCCCCGAGACTCAAATCCCCTCACAGAAACAATGTGTTACACACCTTCCCAGCCCACCGAGACTCAAATCCCCTCACAGAAACAATGTGTTACACACCTTCCCAGCCCACCGAGACCCAAATCCCCTCACAGAAACAATGTGTTACACACCTTCCCAGCCCCCCGAGACCCAAATCCCCTCACAGAAACAATGTGTTACACACCTTCCCAGCCCACCGAGACTCACATCCCCTCACAGAAACAATTTGTTACACACCTTCCCAGCCCACCGAGACCCAAATCCCCTCACAGAAACAATGTGTTACACACCTTCCCAGCCCATCGAGACTCACATCCCCTCACAGAAACAATGTGTTACACACCTTCCCAGCCCACGAGACTCACATCCCCTCACAGAAACAATGTGTTACACACCTTCCCAGCCCCCCGAGACTCAAATCCCCTCACAGAAACAATGTGTTACACAACTTCCCAGCCCACCGAGACTCACATCCTCTCACAGAAACAATGTGTTACACACCTTCCCAGCCCACCGAGACCCAAATCCTCTCACAGAAACAATGTGTTACACACCTTCCCAGCCCCCCGAGACCCAAATCCCCTCACAGAAACAATGTGTTACACACCTTCCCAGCCTCCCGAGACCCAAATCCCCTCACAGAAACAGTGTGTTACACACCTTCCCAGCCCACGAGACTCACATCCCCTCACAGAAACAGTGTGTTACACACCTTCCCAGCGACCGAGACTCAAATCCCCTCACAGAAACAGTGTGTTACACACCTTCCCAGCCCCCCGAGACTCGCATCCCCTCACAGAAACAATGTGTTACACACCTTCCCAGCCCACCGAGACTCACATCCCCTAACAGAAACAATGTGTTACACACCTTCCCAGCCCCCCGAGATTCACATCCCCTCACAGAAACAATGTGTTACACACCTTCCCAGCGACCGAGACTCAAATCCCCTCACAGAAACAATGTGTTACACACCTTCCCAGCCCACCGAGACCCAAATCCCCTCACAGAAACAATGTGTTACACACCTTCCCAGCCCACCGAGACTCACATCCCCTCACAGAAACAATGTGTTACACACCTTCCCAGCCTCCCGAGACCCAAATCCCCTCACAGAAACAATGTGTTACACACCTTCCCAGCCTCCCGAGACCCAAATCCCCTCACAGAAACAATGTGTTACACACCTTCCCAGCCCACCGAGACCCAAATCCCCTCACAGAAACAATGTGTTACACACCTTCCCAGCCCCCCGAGACCCAAATCCCCTCAGAGAAACAATGTGTTACACACCTTCCCAGCCCACCGAGACCCAAATCCCCTCACAGAAACAATGTGTTACACACCTTCCCAGCCTCACATCCCCTCACAGAAACAATGTGTTACACACCTTCCCAGCCCACCGAGACTCACATCCCCTCAGAGAAACAATGTGTTACACACCTTCCCAGACCACAGAGACCCAAATCCCCTCACAGAAACAATGTGTTACACAACTTCCCAGCCTACCGAGACTCACATCCCCTCACAGAAACAGTGTGTTACACACCTTCCCAGCCCACTGAGACTCACATCCCCTCACAGAAACAGTGTGTTACACACCTTCCCAGCCCACCGAGACGCAAATCCCCTCACAGAAACAATGTGTTACACACCTTCCCAGCCCACCGAGACTCAAATCCCCTCACAGAAACAATGTGTAACACACCTTCCCAGCCCACCGAGACCCACATCCCCTCACAGAAACAATGTGTTACACACCTTCCCAGCCCACCGAGACCCACATCCCCTCACAGAAACAATGTGTTACACACCTTCCCAGCCCACCGAGACTCACATCCCCTCACAGAAACAATGTGTTACACACCTTCCCATCCCACCGAGACTCACATCCCCTCACAGAAACAATGTGTTACACACCTTCCCAGCCCACCGAGACTCACATCCCCTCACAGAAACAATGTGTTACACACCTTCCCAGCGACCGAGACTCAAATCCCCTCACAGAAACAATGTGTTACACACCTTCCCAGCCCACCGAGACCCAAATCCCCTCACAGAAACAATGTGTTACACACCTTCCCAGCCCACCGACTCAAATCCCCTCACAGAAACAATGTGTCACACACCTTCCCAGCCCACCGAGACTCAAATCCCCTCACAAAAACAATGTGTTACACACCTTCCCAGCCCACCGAGACTCAAATCCCCTCACAGAAACAATGTGTTACACACCTTCCCAGCCCACCGAGACCCAAATCCCCTCACAGAAACAATGTGTTACACACCTTCCCAGCCCCCCGAGACCCAAATCCCCTCACAGAAACAATGTGTTACACACCTTCCCAGCCCACCGAGACTCACATCCCCTCACAGAAACATTTTGTTACACACCTTCCCAGCCCACCGAGACCCAAATCCCCTCACAGAAACAATGTGTTACACACTTTACCAGCCCATCGAGACTCACATCCCCTCACAGAAACAATGTGTTACACACCTTCCCAGCCCACCGAGACTCAAATCCCCTCACAGAAACAATGTGTTACACACCTTCCCAGCCCACCGAGACCCAAATCCCCTCACAGAAACAATGTGTTACACACCTTCCCAGCCCACCGAGACTCACATCCCCTCACAGAAACAATGTGTTACACACCTTCCCAGCCCCCCGAGACTCAAATCCCCTCACAGAAACAATGTGTTACACAACTTCCCAGCCCACCGAGACTCACATCCCCTCACAGAAACAATGTGTTACACACCTTCCCAGCCTCCCGAGACTCAAATCCCCTCACAGAAACAATGTGTTACACACCTTCCCAGCCTTACGACTCACATCCCCTCACAGAAACAATGTGTTACACACCTTCCCAGCCTCCCGAGACTCAAATCCCCTCACAGAAACAATGTGTTACACACCTTCCCAGCCCACCGAGACTCAAATCCTCTCACAGAAACAATGTGTTACACACCTTCCCAGCCCACCGAGACTCAAATCCCCTCACAGAAACAATGTGTTACACACCTTCCCAGCCTCCCGAGACTCACATCCCCTCACAGAAACAATGTGTTACACACCTTCCCAGCCCACCGAGACCCAAATCCCCTCACAGAAACAATGTGTTACACACCTTCCCAGCCCCCCGAGACCCAAATCCCCTCACAGAAACAATGTGTTACACACCTTCCCAGCCTCCCGAGACCCAAATCCCCTCACAGAAACAGTGTGTTACACACCTTCCCAGCCCACGAGACTCACATCCCCTCACTGAAACAGTGTGTTACACACCTTCCCAGCCCACGAGACTCACATCCCCTCACAGAAACAATGTGTTACACACCTTCCCAGCCCACTGAGACTCACATCCCCTCACAGAAACAGTGTGTTTCACACCTTCCCAGCCCACCGAGACTCAAATCCCCTCACAGAAACAATGTGTTACACACCTTCCCAGCCTCCCGAGACTCACATCCCCTCACAGAAACAATGTGTTACACACCTTCCCAGCCCACCGAGACCCAAATCCCCTCACAGAAACAATGTGTTACACACCTTCCCAGCCACCGAGACTCAAATCCCCTCACAGAAACAATGTGTTACACACCTTCCCACCGAGACCCAAATCCCCTCACAGAAACAATGTGTTACACACCTTCCCAGCCCACCGAGACCCAAATCCCCTCACAGAAACAGTGTGTTACACACCTTCCCAGCCCACCGAGACCCAAATCCCCTCACAGAAACAGTGTGTTACACACCTTCCCAGCCCCCCGAGACTCACATCCCATCACAGAAACAATGTGTTACACACCTTCCCAGCCCACCGAGACTCACATCCCCTCACAGAAACAATGTGTTACACACCTTCCCAGCCCACCGAGACCCAAATCCCCTCACAGAAACAATGTGTTACACACCTTCCCAGCCCACCGAGACCCAAATCCCCTCACAGAAACAGTGTGTTACACACCTTTCCAGCCCACCGAGACTCAAATCCCCTCACAGAAACAATGTGTTACACACCTTCGCAGCCCACCGAGACTCACATCCCCTCACAGAAACAATGTGTTACACACCTTCCCAGCCCCCCGAGACCCAAATCCCCTCACAGAAACAGTGTGTTACACACCTTCCCAGCCCACCGAGACTCAAATCCCCTCACAGAAACAATGTGTTACACACCTTCCCAGCCCACCGAGACCCAAATCCCCTCACAGAAACAATGTGTTACACACCTTCCCAGCCCCCCGAGACCCAAATCCCCTCACAGAAACAATGTGTTACACACCTTCCCAGCCCCCCGAGACCCAAATCCCCTCACAGAAACAGTGTGTTACACACCTTCCCAGCCCACCGAGACCCAAATCCCCTCACAGAAACAGTGTGTTACACACCTTCCCAGCCCCCCGAGACTCACATCCCCTCACAGAAACAATGTGTTACACACCTTCCCAGCCCACCGACTCAAATCCCCTCACAGAAACAATGTGTTACACACCTTCCCAGCCTCACGAGACTCACATCCCCTCACAGAAACAATGTGTTACACACCTTCCCAGCCCACCGAGACCCAAATCCCCTCACAGAAACAATGTGTTACACACCTTCCCAGCCCACCGAGACCCAAATCCCGTCACAGAAACAATGTGTTACACACCTTCCCAGCCCACGAGTCCCAAATCCCCTCACAGAAACAATGTGTTACACACCTACCCAGCCCACCGAGACTCACATCCCCTCACAGGAACAATGTGTTACACACCTTCCCAGCCCCCCGAGACCCAAATCCCCTCACAGAAACAATGTGTTACACACCTTCCCAGCCTCACATCCCCTCACAGAAACAGTGTGTTACACACCTTCCCAGCCCACCGAGACTCACATCCCCTCACAGAAACAATGTGTTACACACCTTCCCAACCCACCGAGACCCAAATCCCCTCACAGAAACAATGTGTTACACACCTTCCCAGCCCACCGAGACCCAAATCCCCTCACAGAAACAATGTGTTACACACCTTCCCAGCCCACCGAGACTCACATCCCTTCACAGAAACAATGTGTTACACACCTTCCCAGCCCACCGAGACCCAAATCCCCTCACAGAAACAATGTGTTACACACCTTCCCAGCCCACCGAGACTCACATCCCCTCACAGAAACAATGTGTTACACACCTTACCAGCCCACCGAGACTCACATCCCCTCACAGAAACAATGTGTTACACACCTTCCCAGCCTCCCGAGACCCAAATCCCCTCACAGAAACAATGTGTTACACACCTTCCCAGCCTCCCGAGACCCAAATCCCCTCACAGAAACAATGTGTTACACACCTTCCCAGCCCCCCGAGACCCAAATCCCCTCAGAGAAACAATGTGTTACACACCTTCCCAGCCCACCGAGACCCAAATCCCCTCACAGAAACAATGTGTTACACACCTTCCCAGCCTCACATCCCCTCACAGAAACAATGTGTTACACACCTTCCCAGCCCACCGAGACTCACATCCCCTCAGAGAAACAATGTGTTACACACCTTCCCAGACCACCGAGACCCAAATCCCCTCACAGAAACAATGTGTTACACAACTTCCCAGCCTACCGAGACTCACATCCCCTCACAGAAACAGTGTGTTACACACCTTCCCAGCCCACCGAGACGCAAATCCCCTCACAGAAACAATGTGTTACACACCTTCCCAGCCCACCGAGACTCAAATCCCCTCACAGAAACAATGTGTAACACACCTTCCCAGCCCACCGAGACCCACATCCCCTCACAGAAACAATGTGTTACACACCTTCCCAGCCCACCGAGACCCACATCCCCTCACAGAAACAATGTGTTACACACCTTCCCAGCCCACCGAGACTCACATCCCCTCACAGAAACAATGTGTTACACACCTTCCCATCCCACCGAGACTCACATCCCCTCACAGAAACAATGTGTTACACACCTTCCCAGCGACCGAGACTCAAATCCCCTCACAGAAACAATGTGTTACACACCTTCCCAGCCCACCGAGACCCAAATCCCCTCACAGAAACAATGTGTTACACACCTTCCCAGCCCACCGACTCAAATCCCCTCACAGAAACAATGTGTCACACACCTTCCCAGCCCACCGAGACTCACATCCCCTCACAGAAACAATGTGTTACACACCTTCCCAGCCCACCGAGACTCAAATCCCCTCACAGAAACAATGTGTTACACACCTTCCCAGCCCACCGAGACCCAAATCCCCTCACAGAAACAATGTGTTACACACCTTCCCAGCCCCCCGAGACCCAAATCCCCTCACAGAAACAATGTGTTACACACCTTCCCAGCCCACCGAGACTCACATCCCCTCACAGAAACATTTTGTTACACACTTTCCCAGCCCATCGAGACTCACATCCCCTCACAGAAACAATGTGTTACACACCTTCCCAGCCCACCGACTCAAATCCCCTCACAGAAACAATGTGTTACACACTTTCCCAGCCCATCGAGACTCACATCCCCTCACAGAAACAATGTGTTACACACCTTCCCAGCCCCCCGAGACTCAAATCCCCTCACAGAAACAATGTGTTACACAACTTCCCAGCCCACCGAGACTCACATCCCCTCACAGAAACAATGTGTTACACACCTTCCCAGCCTCCCGAGACTCAAATCCCCTCACAGAAACAATGTGTTACACACCTTCCCAGCCTTACGACTCACATCCCCTCACAGAAACAATGTGTTACACACCTTCCCAGCCTCCCGAGACTCAAATCCCCTCACAGAAACAATGTGTTACACACCTTCCCAGCCCACCGAGACTCAAATCCTCTCACATAAACAATGTGTTACACTCCTTCCCAGCCCACCGAGACTCACATCCCCTCACAGAAACAATGTGTTACACACCTTCCCAGCGACCGAGACTCAAATCCCCTCACAGAAACAATGTGTTACACACCTTCCCAGCCCACCGAGACCCAAATCCCCTCACAGAAACAATGTGTTACACACCTTCCCAGCCCACCGACTCAAATCCCCTCACAGAAACAATGTGTCACACACCTTCCCAGCCCACCGAGACTCAAATCCCCTCACAAAAACAATGTGTTACACACCTTCCCAGCCCACCGAGACTCAAATCCCCTCACAGAAACAATGTGTTACACACCTTCCCAGCCCACCGAGACCCAAATCCCCTCACAGAAACAATGTGTTACACACCTTCCCAGCCCCCCGAGACCCAAATCCCCTCACAGAAACAATGTGTTACACACCTTCCCAGCCCACCGAGACTCACATCCCCTCACAGAAACATTTTGTTACACACCTTCCCAGCCCACCGAGACCCAAATCCCCTCACAGAAACAATGTGTTACACACTTTACCAGCCCATCGAGACTCACATCCCCTCACAGAAACAATGTGTTACACACCTTCCCAGCCCACCGAGACTCAAATCCCCTCACAGAAACAATGTGTTACACACCTTCCCAGCCCACCGAGACCCAAATCCCCTCACAGAAACAATGTGTTACACACCTTCCCAGCCCCCCGAGACTCAAATCCCCTCACAGAAACAATGTGTTACACAACTTCCCAGCCCACCGAGACTCACATCCCCTCACAGAAACAATGTGTTACACACCTTCCCAGCCTCCCGAGACTCAAATCCCCTCACAGAAACAATGTGTTACACACCTTCCCAGCCTTACGACTCACATCCCCTCACAGAAACAATGTGTTACACACCTTCCCAGCCTCCCGAGACTCAAATCCCCTCACAGAAACAATGTGTTACACACCTTCCCAGCCCACCGAGACTCAAATCCTCTCACAGAAACAATGTGTTACACACCTTCCCAGCCCACCGAGACTCAAATCCCCTCACAGAAACAATGTGTTACACACCTTCCCAGCCTCCCGAGACTCACATCCCCTCACAGAAACAATGTGTTACACACCTTCCCAGCCCACCGAGACCCAAATCCCCTCACAGAAACAATGTGTTACACACCTTCCCAGCCCCCCGAGACCCAAATCCCCTCACAGAAACAATGTGTTACACACCTTCCCAGCCTCCCGAGACCCAAATCCCCTCACAGAAACAGTGTGTTACACACCTTCCCAGCCCACGAGACTCACATCCCCTCACAGAAACAATGTGTTACACACCTTCCCAGCCCACCGAGACCCAAATCCCCTCACAGAAACAGTGTGTTACACACCTTCCCAGCCCACGAGACTCACATCCCCTCACAGAAACAATGTGTTACACACCTTCCCAGCCCACTGAGACTCACATCCCCTCACAGAAACAGTGTGTTTCACACCTTCCCAGCCCACCGAGACTCAAATCCCCTCACAGAAACAATGTGTTACACACCTTCCCAGCCTCCCGAGACTCACATCCCCTCACAGAAACAATGTGTTACACACCTTCCCAGCCCACCGAGACCCAAATCCCCTCACAGAAACAATGTGTTACACACCTTCCCAGCCACCGAGACTCAAATCCCCTCACAGAAACAATGTGTTACACACCTTCCCACCGAGACCCAAATCCCCTCACAGAAACAATGTGTTACACACCTTCCCAGCCCACCGAGACCCAAATCCCCTCACAGAAACAGTGTGTTACACACCTTCCCAGCCCACCGAGACCCAAATCCCCTCACAGAAACAGTGTGTTACACACCTTCCCAGCCCCCCGAGACTCACATCCCATCACAGAAACAATGTGTTACACACCTTCCCAGCCCACCGAGACTCACATCCCCTCACAGAAACAATGTGTTACACACCTTCCCAGCCCACCGAGACCCAAATCCCCTCACAGAAACAATGTGTTACACACCTTCCCAGCCCACCGAGACCCAAATCCCCTCACAGAAACAGTGTGTTACACACCTTTCCAGCCCACCGAGACTCAAATCCCCTCACAGAAACAATGTGTTACACACCTTCGCAGCCCACCGAGACTCACATCCCCTCACAGAAACAATGTGTTACACACCTTCCCAGCCCCCCGAGACCCAAATCCCCTCACAGAAACAGTGTGTTACACACCTTCCCAGCCCACCGAGACTCAAATCCCCTCACAGAAACAATGTGTTACACACCTTCCCAGCCCACCGAGACCCAAATCCCCTCACAGAAACAATGTGTTACACACCTTCCCAGCCCCCCGAGACCCAAATCCCCTCACAGAAACAATGTGTTACACACCTTCCCAGCCCCCCGAGACCCAAATCCCCTCACAGAAACAGTGTGTTACACACCTTCCCAGCCCACCGAGACCCAAATCCCCTCACAGAAACAGTGTGTTACACACCTTCCCAGCCCCCCGAGACTCACATCCCCTCACAGAAACAATGTGTTACACACCTTCCCAGCCCACCGACTCAAATCCCCTCACAGAAACAATGTGTTACACACCTTCCCAGCCTCACGAGACTCACATCCCCTCACAGAAACAATGTGTTACACACCTTCCCAGCCCACCGAGACCCAAATCCCCTCACAGAAACAATGTGTTACACACCTTCCCAGCCCACCGAGACCCAAATCCCGTCACAGAAACAATGTGTTACACACCTTCCCAGCCCACGAGTCCCAAATCCCCTCACAGAAACAATGTGTTACACACCTACCCAGCCCACCGAGACTCACATCCCCTCACAGGAACAATGTGTTACACACCTTCCCAGCCCCCCGAGACCCAAATCCCCTCACAGAAACAATGTGTTACACACCTTCCCAGCCTCACATCCCCTCACAGAAACAGTGTGTTACACACCTTCCCAGCCCACCGAGACTCACATCCCCTCACAGAAACAATGTGTTACACACCTTCCCAACCCACCGAGACCCAAATCCCCTCACAGAAACAATGTGTTACACACCTTCCCAGCCCACCGAGACCCAAATCCCCTCACAGAAACAATGTGTTACACACCTTCCCAGCCCACCGAGACTCACATCCCTTCACAGAAACAATGTGTTACACACCTTCCCAGCCCACCGAGACCCAAATCCCCTCACAGAAACAATGTGTTACACACCTTCCCAGCCCACCGAGACTCACATCCCCTCACAGAAACAATGTGTTACACACCTTACCAGCCCACCGAGACTCACATCCCCTCACAGAAACAATGTGTTACACACCTTCCCAGCCTCCCGAGACCCAAATCCCCTCACAGAAACAATGTGTTACACACCTTCCCAGCCTCCCGAGACCCAAATCCCCTCACAGAAACAATGTGTTACACACCTTCCCAGCCCCCCGAGACCCAAATCCCCTCAGAGAAACAATGTGTTACACACCTTCCCAGCCCACCGAGACCCAAATCCCCTCACAGAAACAATGTGTTACACACCTTCCCAGCCTCACATCCCCTCACAGAAACAATGTGTTACACACCTTCCCAGCCCACCGAGACTCACATCCCCTCAGAGAAACAATGTGTTACACACCTTCCCAGACCACCGAGACCCAAATCCCCTCACAGAAACAATGTGTTACACAACTTCCCAGCCTACCGAGACTCACATCCCCTCACAGAAACAGTGTGTTACACACCTTCCCAGCCCACCGAGACGCAAATCCCCTCACAGAAACAATGTGTTACACACCTTCCCAGCCCACCGAGACTCAAATCCCCTCACAGAAACAATGTGTAACACACCTTCCCAGCCCACCGAGACCCACATCCCCTCACAGAAACAATGTGTTACACACCTTCCCAGCCCACCGAGACCCACATCCCCTCACAGAAACAATGTGTTACACACCTTCCCAGCCCACCGAGACTCACATCCCCTCACAGAAACAATGTGTTACACACCTTCCCATCCCACCGAGACTCACATCCCCTCACAGAAACAATGTGTTACACACCTTCCCAGCGACCGAGACTCAAATCCCCTCACAGAAACAATGTGTTACACACCTTCCCAGCCCACCGAGACCCAAATCCCCTCACAGAAACAATGTGTTACACACCTTCCCAGCCCACCGACTCAAATCCCCTCACAGAAACAATGTGTCACACACCTTCCCAGCCCACCGAGACTCACATCCCCTCACAGAAACAATGTGTTACACACCTTCCCAGCCCACCGAGACTCAAATCCCCTCACAGAAACAATGTGTTACACACCTTCCCAGCCCACCGAGACCCAAATCCCCTCACAGAAACAATGTGTTACACACCTTCCCAGCCCCCCGAGACCCAAATCCCCTCACAGAAACAATGTGTTACACACCTTCCCAGCCCACCGAGACTCACATCCCCTCACAGAAACATTTTGTTACACACTTTCCCAGCCCATCGAGACTCACATCCCCTCACAGAAACAATGTGTTACACACCTTCCCAGCCCACCGACTCAAATCCCCTCACAGAAACAATGTGTTACACACTTTCCCAGCCCATCGAGACTCACATCCCCTCACAGAAACAATGTGTTACACACCTTCCCAGCCCCCCGAGACTCAAATCCCCTCACAGAAACAATGTGTTACACAACTTCCCAGCCCACCGAGACTCACATCCCCTCACAGAAACAATGTGTTACACACCTTCCCAGCCTCCCGAGACTCAAATCCCCTCACAGAAACAATGTGTTACACACCTTCCCAGCCTTACGACTCACATCCCCTCACAGAAACAATGTGTTACACACCTTCCCAGCCTCCCGAGACTCAAATCCCCTCACAGAAACAATGTGTTACACACCTTCCCAGCCCACCGAGACTCAAATCCTCTCACAGAAACAATGTGTTACACACCTTCCCAGCCCACCGAGACTCAAATCCCCTCACAGAAAAAATGTGTTACACACCTTCCCAGCCCCCCGAGACTCACATCCCCTCACAGAAACAATGTGTTACACACCTTCCCACCGAGACTCACATCCCCTCACAGAAACAATGTGTTACACACCTTCCCAGCCCACCGAGACTCAAATCCTCTCACAGAAACAATGTGTTACACACCTTCCCAGCCCACGAGACTCACATCCCCTCACAGAAACAGTGTGTTACACACCTTCCCAGCCCACGAGACTCACATCCCCTCACAGAAACAATGTGTTACACACCTTCCCAGCCCACTGAGACTCACATCCCCTCACAGAAACAGTGTGTTTCACACCTTCCCAGCCCACCGAGACTCAAATCCCCTCACAGAAACAATGTGTTACACACCTTCCCAGCCCACCGAGACCCAAATCCCCTCACAGAAACAATGTGTTACACACCTTCCCAGCCCCCCGAGACTCAAATCCCCTCACAGAAACAATGTGTTACACACCTTCCCAGCCCCCCGAGACTCAAATCCCCTCACAGAAACAATGTGTTACACACCTTCCCAGCCACCGAGACTCAAATCCCCTCACAGAAACAATGTGTTACACACCTTCCCACCGAGACCCAAATCCCCTCACAGAAACAATGTGTTACACACCTTCCCAGCCCACCGAGACCCAAATCCCCTCACAGAAACAGTGTGTTACACACCTTCCCAGCCCACCGAGACCCAAATCCCCTCACAGAAACAGTGTGTTACACACCTTCCCAGCCCCCCGAGACTCACATCCCATCACAGAAACAATGTGTTACACACCTTCCCAGCCCCCCGAGACCCAAATCCCCTCACAGAAACAGTGTGTTACACACCTTTCCAGCCTACCGAGACTCAAATCCCCTCACAGAAACAATGTGTTACACACCTTCGCAGCCCACCGAGACCCAAATCCCCTCACAGAAACAATGTGTTACACACCATCCCAGCCCACCGAGACCCAAATCCCCTCACAGAAACAATGTGTTACACACCTTCCCAGCCTCACATCCCCTCACAGAAACAATGTGTTACACACCTTCCCAGCCCACCGAGACTCACATCCCCTCACAGAAACAATGTGTTACACACCTTCCCAGCCCACCGAGAACCAAATCCCCTCACAGAAACAATGTGTTACACACCTTCGCAGCCCCCCGAGACCCAAATCCCCTCACAGAAACAATGTGTCACACACCTTCCCAGCCCCCCGAGACCCAAATCCCCTCACAGAAACAATGTGTTACACACCTTCCCAGCCCACCGAGACTCACATCCCCTCACAGAAACAATGTGTTACACACCTTCCCAGCAACCGAGACTCACATCCCCTCACAGAAACAATGTGTTACACACCTTCCCAGCCCACCGAGACCCAAATCCCCTCACAGAAACAATGTGTTACATACCTTCCCAGCCCACCGAGACCCAAATCCCCTCACAGAAACAGTGTGTTACACACCTTTCCAGCCCACCGAGACTCACATCCCCTCACAGAAACAATGTGTTACACACCTTCCCAGCCCACCGAGACCCAAATCCCCTCACAGAAACAATGTGTTACACACCTTCCCAGCCCACCGAGACCCAAATCCCCTCACAGAAACAATGTGTTACACACCTTCCCAGCCCACCGAGACCCAAATCCCCTCACAGAAACAGTGTGTTACACACCTTTCCAGCCCACCGAGACTCACATCCCCTCACAGAAACAGTATGTTACACACCTTCGCAGCCCACCGAGACTCACATCCCCTCACAGAAACAATGTGTTACACACCTTCCCAGCCCACCGAGACTCACATCCACTCACAGAAACAATGTGTTACACACCTTCCCAGCCCACCGAGACCCAAATCCCCTCACAGAAACAATGTGTTACACACCTTCCCAGCCCACCGAGACCCAAATCCCCTCACAGAAACAATGTGTTACACACCTTCCCAGCCCCCCGAGACTCACATCCCCTCACAGAAACAGTGTGTTACACACCTTCCCAGCCTCCCGAGACTCACATCCCCTCACAGAAACAATGTGTTACACACCTTCCCAGCCCCCCGAGACTCACATCCCCTCACAGAAACAATGTGTTACACACCTTCCCAGCCCCCCGAGACTCACATCCCCTCACAGAAACAATGTGTTACACACCTTCCAAGCCCACCGAGACCCAAATCCCCTCACAGAAACAATGTGTTACACACCTTCCCAGCCTCCCGAGACTCAAATCCCCTCACAGAAACAATGTGTTACACACCTTCCCAGCCCACCGAGACCCAAATCCCCTCACAGAAACAATGTGTTACACACCTTCCCAGCCTCCCGAGACCCAAATCCCCTCACAGAAACAGTGTGTTACACACCTTCCCAGCCCACCGAGACCCAAATCCCCTCACAGAAACAATGTGTTACACACCTTCCCAGCCCCCCGAGACTCGCATCCCCTCACAGAAACAATGTGTTACACACCTTCCCAGCCCACCGAGACTCACATCCCCTAACAGAAACAATGTGTTACACACCTTCCCAGCCCCCCGAGACTCACATCCCCTCACAGAAACAATGTGTTACACACCTTCCCAGCGACCGAGACTCAAATCCCCTCACAGAAACAATGTGTTACACACCTTCACAGCCCACCGAGACCCAAATCCCCTCACAGAAACAATGTGTTACACACCTTCCCAGCCCACCGAGACCCAAATCCCCTCACAGAAACAGTGTGTTACACACCTTCCCAGCCCCCCGAGACTCACATCCCCTCACAGAAACAATGTGTTACACACCTTCCCAGCCTCCCGAGACTCAAATCCCCTCACAGAAACAATGTGTTACACACCTTCCCAGCCCACCGAGACTCAAATCCCCTCACAGAAACAATGTGTCACACACCTTCCCAGCCCACCGAGACTCAAATCCCCTCACAAAAACAATGTGTTACACACCTTCCCACCGAGACTCACATCCCCTCACAGAAACAATGTGTTACACACCTTCCCAGCCCACCGAGACTCACAACCCCTAACAGAAACAATGTGTTACACACCTTCCCAGCCCCCCGAGACTCACATCCCCTCACAAAAACAATGTGTTACACACCTTCCCACCGAGACTCACATCCCCTCACAGAAACAATGTGTTACACACCTTCCCAGCCCACCGAGACTCACATCCCCTCACAGAAACAATGTGCAACACACCTTCCCAGCCCCCCGAGACTCGCATCCCCTCACAGAAACAATGTGTTACACACCTTCCCAGCCTCCCGAGACCCAAATCCCCTCACAAAAACAATGTGTTACACACCTTCCCACCGAGACTCACATCCCCTCACAGAAACAATGTGTTACACACCTTCCCAGCCCACCGAGACTCACATCCCCTCACAGAAACAGTGTGTTACACACCTTCCCAGCCCACCGAGACTCACAACCCCTCACAGAAACAATGTGCAACACACCTTCCCAGCCCCCCGAGACTCGCATCCCCTCACAGAAACAATGTGTTACACACCTTCCCAGCCCACCGAGACTCACATCCCCTAACAGAAACAATGTGTTACACACCTTCCCAGCCACCGAGACTCAAATCCCCTCACAGAAACAATGTGTTACACACCTTCCCAGCCCACCGAGACTCAAATCCCCTCACAGAAACAATGTGTTACACACCTTCCCAGCCCACCGAGACTCAAATCCCCTCACAGAAACAATGTGTTACACACCTTCCCAGCCCCCCGAGACTCACATCCCCTCACAGAAACAATGTGTTACACACCTTCCCAGCCCACCGAGACTCACATCCCCTCACAGAAACAATGTGTTACACACCTTCCCAGCCCACCGAGACCCAAATCCCCTCACAGAAACAATATGTTACACACCTTCCCAGCCCACCGAGACCCAAATCCCCTCACAGAAACAATGTGTTACACACCTTCCCAGCCCCCCGAGACTCAAATCCCCTCACAGAAACAATGTGTTACACACCTTCCCAGCCCCCCGAGACTCAAATCCCCTCACAGAAACAATGTGTTACACACCTTCCCAGCCCACCGAGACTCAAATCCCCTCACAGAAACAATGTGTTACACACCTTCCCAGCCCACCGAGACCCAAATCCCCTCACAGAAACAATGTGTTACACACCTTCCCAGCCCCCCGAGACCCAAATCCCCTCACAGAAACAATGTGTTACACACCTTCCCAGCCCACCGAGACTCACATCCCCTCACAGAAACAATTTGTTACACACCTTCCCAGCCCACCGAGACCCAAATCCCCTCACAGAAACAATGTGTTACACACCTTCCCAGCCCATCGAGACTCACATCCCCTCACAGAAACAGTGTGTTACACACCTTCCCAGCCCACCGAGACCCAAATCCCCTCACAGAAACAATGTGTTACACACCTTCCCAGCCCACCGAGACTCACATCCCCTCACAGAAACAATGTGTTACACACCTTCCCAGCCCACCGAGACCCAAATCCCCTCACAGAAACAATGTGTTACACACCTTCCCAGCCCACGAGACTCACATCCCCTCACAGAAACAATGTGTTACACACCTTCCCAGCCCCCCGAGACTCAAATCCCCTCAAAGAAACAATGTGTTACACAACTTCCCAGCCCACCGAGACTCACATCCCCTCACAGAAACAATGTGTTACACACCTTCCCAGCCTCCCGAGACTCAAATCCCCTCACAGAAACAATGTGTTACACACCTTCCCAGCCTCACGACTCACATCCCCTCACAGAAACAATGTGTTACACACCTTCCCAGCCCACCGAGACTCAAATCCTCTCACAGAAACAATGTGTTACACACCTTCCCAGCCCACCGAGACTCAAATCCCCTCACAGAAACAATGTGTTACACACCTTCCCAGCCTCCCGAGACTCACATCCCCTCACAGAAACAATGTGTTACACACCTTCCCAGCCCACCGAGACCCAAATCCTCTCACAGAAACAATGTGTTACACACCTTCCCAGCCCCCCGAGACCCAAATCCCCTCACAGAAACAATGTGTTACACACCTTCCCAGCCTCCCGAGACCCAAATCCCCTCACAGAAACAGTGTGTTACACACCTTCCCAGCCCACGAGACTCACATCCCCTCACAGAAACAGTGTGTTACACACCTTCCCAGCCCACGAGACTCACATCCCCTCACAGAAACAATGTGTTACACACCTTCCCAGCCCACTGAGACTCACATCCCCTCACAGAAACAGTGTGTTTCACACCTTCCCAGCCCACCGAGACTCAAATCCCCTCACAGAAACAATGTGTTACACACCTTCCCAGCCCACCGAGACCCAAATCCCCTCACAGAAACAGTGTGTTACACACCTTCCCAGCCCCCCGAGACTCACATCCCCTCACAGAAGCAATGTGTTACACACCTTCCCAGCCCACCGAGACCCAAATCCCCTCACAGAAACAATCTGTTACACACCTTCCTAGCCTACCGAGACTCACATCCCCTCACAGAAACAATGTGTTACACACCTTCCCAGCCTCCCGAGACTCAAATCCCCTTACAGAAACAATGTGTTACACACCTTCCCAGCCCACCGAGACTCAAATCCCCTCACAGAAACAATGTGTCACACACCTTCCCAGCCCACCGAGACTCACATCCCCTCACAGAAACAGTGTGTTACACACCTTCCCAGCGACCGAGACTCAAATCCCCTCACAGAAACAGTGTGTTACACACCTTCCCAGCCCCCCGAGACTCGCATCCCCTCACAGAAACAATGTGTTACACACCTTCCCAGCCCACCGAGACTCACATCCCCTAACAGAAACAATGTGTTACACACCTTCCCAGCCCCCCGAGATTCACATCCCCTCACAGAAACAATGTGTTACACACCTTCCCAGCGACCGAGACTCAAATCCCCTCACAGAAACAATGTGTTACACACCTTCCCAGCCCACCGAGACCCAAATCCCCTCACAGAAACAATGTGTTACACACCTTCCCAGCCCACCGAGACTCACATCCCCTCACAGAAACAATGTGTTACACACCTTCCCAGCCTCCCGAGACCCAAATCCCCTCACAGAAACAATGTGTTACACACCTTCCCAGCCTCCCGAGACCCAAATCCCCTCACAGAAACAATGTGTTACACACCTTCCCAGCCCCCCGAGACCCAAATCCCCTCAGAGAAACAATGTGTTACACACCTTCCCAGCCCACCGAGACCCAAATCCCCTCACAGAAACAATGTGTTACACACCTTCCCAGCCTCACATCCCCTCACAGAAACAATGTGTTACACACCTTCCCAGCCCACCGAGACTCACATCCCCTCAGAGAAACAATGTGTTACACACCTTCCCAGACCACAGAGACCCAAATCCCCTCACAGAAACAATGTGTTACACAACTTCCCAGCCTACCGAGACTCACATCCCCTCACAGAAACAGTGTGTTACACACCTTCCCAGCCCACTGAGACTCACATCCCCTCACAGAAACAGTGTGTTACACACCTTCCCAGCCCACCGAGACGCAAATCCCCTCACAGAAACAATGTGTTACACACCTTCCCAGCCCACCGAGACTCAAATCCCCTCACAGAAACAATGTGTAACACACCTTCCCAGCCCACCGAGACCCACATCCCCTCACAGAAACAATGTGTTACACACCTTCCCAGCCCACCGAGACCCACATCCCCTCACAGAAACAATGTGTTACACACCTTCCCAGCCCACCGAGACTCACATCCCCTCACAGAAACAATGTGTTACACACCTTCCCATCCCACCGAGACTCACATCCCCTCACAGAAACAATGTGTTACACACCTTCCCAGCCCACCGAGACTCACATCCCCTCACAGAAACAATGTGTTACACACCTTCCCAGCGACCGAGACTCAAATCCCCTCACAGAAACAATGTGTTACACACCTTCCCAGCCCACCGAGACCCAAATCCCCTCACAGAAACAATGTGTTACACACCTTCCCAGCCCACCGACTCAAATCCCCTCACAGAAACAATGTGTCACACACCTTCCCAGCCCACCGAGACTCAAATCCCCTCACAAAAACAATGTGTTACACACCTTCCCAGCCCACCGAGACTCAAATCCCCTCACAGAAACAATGTGTTACACACCTTCCCAGCCCACCGAGACCCAAATCCCCTCACAGAAACAATGTGTTACACACCTTCCCAGCCCCCCGAGACCCAAATCCCCTCACAGAAACAATGTGTTACACACCTTCCCAGCCCACCGAGACTCACATCCCCTCACAGAAACATTTTGTTACACACCTTCCCAGCCCACCGAGACCCAAATCCCCTCACAGAAACAATGTGTTACACACTTTACCAGCCCATCGAGACTCACATCCCCTCACAGAAACAATGTGTTACACACCTTCCCAGCCCACCGAGACTCAAATCCCCTCACAGAAACAATGTGTTACACACCTTCCCAGCCCACCGAGACCCAAATCCCCTCACAGAAACAATGTGTTACACACCTTCCCAGCCCACCGAGACTCACATCCCCTCACAGAAACAATGTGTTACACACCTTCCCAGCCCCCCGAGACTCAAATCCCCTCACAGAAACAATGTGTTACACAACTTCCCAGCCCACCGAGACTCACATCCCCTCACAGAAACAATGTGTTACACACCTTCCCAGCCTCCCGAGACTCAAATCCCCTCACAGAAACAATGTGTTACACACCTTCCCAGCCTTACGACTCACATCCCCTCACAGAAACAATGTGTTACACACCTTCCCAGCCTCCCGAGACTCAAATCCCCTCACAGAAACAATGTGTTACACACCTTCCCAGCCCACCGAGACTCAAATCCTCTCACAGAAACAATGTGTTACACACCTTCCCAGCCCACCGAGACTCAAATCCCCTCACAGAAACAATGTGTTACACACCTTCCCAGCCTCCCGAGACTCACATCCCCTCACAGAAACAATGTGTTACACACCTTCCCAGCCCACCGAGACCCAAATCCCCTCACAGAAACAATGTGTTACACACCTTCCCAGCCCCCCGAGACCCAAATCCCCTCACAGAAACAATGTGTTACACACCTTCCCAGCTTCCCGAGACCCAAATCCCCTCACAGAAACAGTGTGTTACACACCTTCCCAGCCCACGAGACTCACATCCCCTCACTGAAACAGTGTGTTACACACCTTCCCAGCCCACGAGACTCACATCCCCTCACAGAAACAATGTGTTACACACCTTCCCAGCCCACTGAGACTCACATCCCCTCACAGAAACAGTGTGTTTCACACCTTCCCAGCCCACCGAGACTCAAATCCCCTCACAGAAACAATGTGTTACACACCTTCCCAGCCTTACGACTCACATCCCCTCACAGAAACAATGTGTTACACACCTTCCCAGCCTCCCGAGACTCAAATCCCCTCACAGAAACAATGTGTTACACACCTTCCCAGCCCACCGAGACACAAATCCTCTCACAGAAACAATGTGTTACACACCTTCCCAGCCCACCGAGACTCAAATCCCCTCACAGAAACAATGTGTTACACACCTTCCCAGCCTCCCGAGACTCACATCCCCTCACAGAAACAATGTGTTACACACCTTCCCAGCCCACCGAGACCCAAATCCCCTAACAGAAACAATGTGTTACACACCTTCCCAGCCCCCCGAGACCCAAATCCCCTCACAGAAACAATGTGTTACACACCTTCCCAGCCTCCCGAGACCCAAATCCCCTCACAGAAACAGTGTGTTACACACCTTCCCAGCCCACGAGACTCACATCCCCTCACTGAAACAGTGTGTTACACACCTTCCCAGCCCACGAGACTCACATCCCCTCACAGAAACAATGTGTTACACACCTTCCCAGCCCACTGAGACTCACATCCCCTCACAGAAACAGTGTGTTTCACACCTTCCCAGCCCACCGAGACTCAAATCCCCTCACAGAAACAATGTGTTACACACCTTCCCAGCCTCCCGAGACTCACATCCCCTCACAGAAACAATGTGTTACACACCTTCCCAGCCCACTGAGACTCACATCCCCTCACAGAAACAGTGTGTTTCACACCTTCCCAGCCCACCGAGACTCAAATCCCCTCACAGAAACAATGTGTTACACACCTTCCCAGCCTCCCGAGACTCACATCCCCTCACAGAAACAATGTGTTACACACCTTCCCAGCCCACCGAGACTCAAATCCCCTCACAGAAACAATGTGTTACACACCTTCCCAGCCTCCCGAGACTCACATCCCCTCACAGAAACAATGTGTTACACACCTTCCCAGCCCACCGAGACCCAAATCCCCTCACAGAAACAATGTGTTACACACCTTCCCAGCCACCGAGACTCAAATCCCCTCACAGAAACAATGTGTTACACACCTTCCCACCGAGACCCAAATCCCCTCACAGAAACAATGTGTTACACACCTTCCCAGCCCACCGAGACCCAAATCCCCTCACAGAAACAGTGTGTTACACACCTTCCCAGCCCACCGAGACCCAAATCCCCTCACAGAAACAGTGTGTTACACACCTTCCCAGCCCCCCGAGACTCACATCCCATCACAGAAACAATGTGTTACACACCTTCCCAGCCCACCGAGACTCACATCCCCTCACAGAAACAATGTGTTACACACCTTCCCAGCCCACCGAGACCCAAATCCCCTCACAGAAACAATGTGTTACACACCTTCCCAGCCCACCGAGACCCAAATCCCCTCACAGAAACAGTGTGTTACACACCTTTCCAGCCCACCGAGACTCAAATCCCCTCACAGAAACAATGTGTTACACACCTTCGCAGCCCACCGAGACTCACATCCCCTCACAGAAACAATGTGTTACACACCTTCCCAGCCCCCCGAGACCCAAATCCCCTCACAGAAACAGTGTGTTACACACCTTCCCAGCCCACCGAGACTCAAATCCCCTCACAGAAACAATGTGTTACACACCTTCCCAGCCCACCGAGACCCAAATCCCCTCACAGAAACAATGTGTTACACACCTTCCCAGCCCCCCGAGACCCAAATCCCCTCACAGAAACAATGTGTTACACACCTTCCCAGCCCCCCGAGACCCAAATCCCCTCACAGAAACAGTGTGTTACACACCTTCCCAGCCCACCGAGACCCAAATCCCCTCACAGAAACAGTGTGTTACACACCTTCCCAGCCCCCCGAGACTCACATCCCCTCACAGAAACAATGTGTTACACACCTTCCCAGCCCACCGACTCAAATCCCCTCACAGAAACAATGTGTTACACACCTTCCCAGCCTCACGAGACTCACATCCCCTCACAGAAACAATGTGTTACACACCTTCCCAGCCCACCGAGACCCAAATCCCCTCACAGAAACAATGTGTTACACACCTTCCCAGCCCACCGAGACCCAAATCCCGTCACAGAAACAATGTGTTACACACCTTCCCAGCCCACGAGTCCCAAATCCCCTCACAGAAACAATGTGTTACACACCTACCCAGCCCACCGAGACTCACATCCCCTCACAGGAACAATGTGTTACACACCTTCCCAGCCCCCCGAGACCCAAATCCCCTCACAGAAACAATGTGTTACACACCTTCCCAGCCTCACATCCCCTCACAGAAACAGTGTGTTACACACCTTCCCAGCCCACCGAGACTCACATCCCCTCACAGAAACAATGTGTTACACACCTTCCCAACCCACCGAGACCCAAATCCCCTCACAGAAACAATGTGTTACACACCTTCCCAGCCCACCGAGACCCAAATCCCCTCACAGAAACAATGTGTTACACACCTTCCCAGCCCACCGAGACTCACATCCCTTCACAGAAACAATGTGTTACACACCTTCCCAGCCCACCGAGACCCAAATCCCCTCACAGAAACAATGTGTTACACACCTTCCCAGCCCACCGAGACTCACATCCCCTCACAGAAACAATGTGTTACACACCTTACCAGCCCACCGAGACTCACATCCCCTCACAGAAACAATGTGTTACACACCTTCCCAGCCTCCCGAGACCCAAATCCCCTCACAGAAACAATGTGTTACACACCTTCCCAGCCTCCCGAGACCCAAATCCCCTCACAGAAACAATGTGTTACACACCTTCCCAGCCCCCCGAGACCCAAATCCCCTCAGAGAAACAATGTGTTACACACCTTCCCAGCCCACCGAGACCCAAATCCCCTCACAGAAACAATGTGTTACACACCTTCCCAGCCTCACATCCCCTCACAGAAACAATGTGTTACACACCTTCCCAGCCCACCGAGACTCACATCCCCTCAGAGAAACAATGTGTTACACACCTTCCCAGACCACCGAGACCCAAATCCCCTCACAGAAACAATGTGTTACACAACTTCCCAGCCTACCGAGACTCACATCCCCTCACAGAAACAGTGTGTTACACACCTTCCCAGCCCACTGAGACTCACATCCCCTCACAGAAACAGTGTGTTACACACCTTCCCAGCCCACCGAGACGCAAATCCCCTCACAGAAACAATGTGTTACACACCTTCCCAGCCCACCGAGACTCAAATCCCCTCACAGAAACAATGTGTAACACACCTTCCCAGCCCACCGAGACCCACATCCCCTCACAGAAACAATGTGTTACACACCTTCCCAGCCCACCGAGACCCACATCCCCTCACAGAAACAATGTGTTACACACCTTCCCAGCCCACCGAGACTCACATCCCCTCACAGAAACAATGTGTTACACACCTTCCCATCCCACCGAGACTCACATCCCCTCACAGAAACAATGTGTTACACACCTTCCCAGCGACCGAGACTCAAATCCCCTCACAGAAACAATGTGTTACACACCTTCCCAGCCCACCGAGACCCAAATCCCCTCACAGAAACAATGTGTTACACACCTTCCCAGCCCCCCGAGACCCAAATCCCCTCACAGAAACAATGTGTTACACACCTTCCCAGCCCACCGAGACTCACATCCCCTCACAGAAACATTTTGTTACACACCTTCCCAGCCCACCGAGACCCAAATCCCCTCACAGAAACAATGTGTTACACACTTTCCCAGCCCATCGAGACTCACATCCCCTCACAGAAACAATGTGTTACACACCTTCCCAGCCCACCGAGACTCAAATCCCCTCACAGAAACAATGTGTTACACACCTTCCCAGCCCACCGAGACCCAAATCCCCTCACAGAAACAATGTGTTACACACCTTCCCAGCCCACCGAGACTCACATCCCCTCACAGAAACAATGTGTTACACACCTTCCCAGCCCCCCGAGACTCAAATCCCCTCACAGAAACAATGTGTTACACAACTTCCCAGCCCACCGAGACTCACATCCCCTCACAGAAACAATGTGTTACACACCTTCCCAGCCTCCCGAGACTCAAATCCCCTCACAGAAACAATGTGTTACACACCTTCCCAGCCTTACGACTCACATCCCCTCACAGAAACAATGTGTTACACACCGTCCCAGCCTCCCGAGACTCAAATCCCCTCACAGAAACAATGTGTTACACACCTTCCCAGCCCACCGAGACTCAAATCCTCTCACAGAAACAATGTGTTACACACCTTCCCAGCCCACCGAGACTCAAATCCCCTCACAGAAAAAATGTGTTACACACCTTCCCAGCCCCCCGAGACTCACATCCCCTCACAGAAACAATGTGTTACACACCTTCCCACCGAGACTCACATCCCCTCACAGAAACAATGTGTTACACACCTTCCCAGCCCACCGAGACCCAAATCCCCTCACAGAAACAATGTGTTACACACCTTCCCAGCCCCCCGAGACCCAAATCCCCTCACAGAAACAATGTGTTACACACCTTCCCAGCCTCCCGAGACCCAAATCCCCTCACAGAAACAGTGTGTTACACACCTTCCCAGCCCACGAGACTCACATCCCCTCACAGAAACAATGTGTTACACACCTTCCCAGCCCACTGAGACTCACATCCCCTCACAGAAACAATGTGTTACACACCTTCCCAGCCCACTGAGACTCACATCCCCTCACAGAAACAGTGTGTTTCACACCTTCCCAGCCCACCGAGACTCAAATCCCCTCACAGAAACAATGTGTTACACACCTTCCCAGCCCACCGAGACCCAAATCCCCTCACAGAAACAATGTGTTACACACCTTCCCAGCCCCCCGAGACTCAAATCCCCTCACAGAAACAATGTGTTACACACCTTCCCAGCCCCCCGAGACTCAAATCCCCTCACAGAAACAATGTGTTACACACCTTCCCAGCCACCGAGACTCAAATCCCCTCACAGAAACAATGTGTTACACACCTTCCCACCGAGACCCAAATCCCCTCACAGAAACAATGTGTTACACACCTTCCCAGCCCACCGAGACCCAAATCCCCTCACAGAAACAGTGTGTTACACACCTTCCCAGCCCACCGAGACCCAAATCCCCTCACAGAAACAGTGTGTTACACACCTTCCCAGCCCCCCGAGACTCACATCCCATCACAGAAACAATGTGTTACACACCTTCCCAGCCCCCCGAGACCCAAATCCCCTCACAGAAACAGTGTGTTACACACCTTTCCAGCCTACCGAGACTCAAATCCCCTCACAGAAACAATGTGTTACACACCTTCGCAGCCCACCGAGACCCAAATCCCCTCACAGAAACAATGTGTTACACACCTTCCCAGCCCACCGAGACCCAAATCCCCTCACAGAAACAATGTGTTACACACCTTCCCAGCCTCACATCCCCTCACAGAAACAATGTGTTACACACCTTCCCAGCCCACCGAGACTCACATCCCCTCACAGAAACAATGTGTTACACACCTTCCCAGCAACCGAGACTCACATCCCCTCACAGAAACAATGTGTTACACACCTTCCCAGCCCACCGAGACCCAAATCCCCTCACAGAAACAATGTGTTACATACCTTCCCAGCCCACCGAGACCCAAATCCCCTCACAGAAACAGTGTGTTACACACCTTTCCAGCCCACCGAGACTCACATCCCCTCACAGAAACAATGTGTTACACACCTTCCCAGCCCACCGAGACCCAAATCCCCTCACAGAAACAATGTGTTACACACCTTCCCAGCCCACCGAGACCCAAATCCCCTCACAGAAACAATGTGTTACACACCTTCCCAGCCCACCGAGACCCAAATCCCCTCACAGAAACAGTGTGTTACACACCTTTCCAGCCCACCGAGACTCACATCCCCTCACAGAAACAGTGTGTTACACACCTTCGCAGCCCACCGAGACTCACATCCCCTCACAGAAACAATGTGTTACACACCTTCCCAGCCCACCGAGACTCACATCCACTCACAGAAACAATGTGTTACACACCTTCCCAGCCCACCGAGACCCAAATCCCCTCACAGAAACAATGTGTTACACACCTTCCCAGCCCACCGAGACCCAAATCCCCTCACAGAAACAATGTGTTACACACCTTCCCAGCCCCCCGAGACTCACATCCCCTCACAGAAACAGTGTGTTACACACCTTCCCAGCCTCCCGAGACTCACATCCCCTCACAGAAACAATGTGTTACACACCTTCCCAGCCCCCCGAGACTCACATCCCCTCACAGAAACAATGTGTTACACACCTTCCCAGCCCCCCGAGACTCACATCCCCTCACAGAAACAATGTGTTACACACCTTCCAAGCCCACCGAGACCCAAATCCCCTCACAGAAACAATGTGTTACACACCTTCCCAGCCTCCCGAGACTCAAATCCCCTCACAGAAACAATGTGTTACACACCTTCCCAGCCCACCGAGACCCAAATCCCCTCACAGAAACAATGTGTTACACACCTTCCCAGCCTCCCGAGACCCAAATCCCCTCACAGAAACAGTGTGTTACACACCTTCCCAGCCCACCGAGACCCAAATCCCCTCACAGAAACAGTGTGTTACACACCTTCCCAGCCCCCCGAGACTCACATCCCCTCACAGAAACAATGTGTTACACACCTTCGCAGCCTCCCGAGACCCAAATCCCCCCACAGAAACAGTGTGTTACACACCTTCCCAGCCCACCGAGACCCAAATCCCCTCACAGAAACAATGTGTTACACACCTTCCCAGCCCACCGAGACTCACATCCCCTCACAGAAACAATGTGTTACACACCTTCCCAGCAACCGAGACTCACATCCCCTCACAGAAACAATGTGTTACACACCTTCCCAGCCCACCGAGACCCAAATCCCCTCACAGAAACAATGTGTTACACACCTTCCCAGCCCACCGAGACCCAAATCCCCTCACAGAAACAGTGTGTTACACACCTTTCCAGCCCACCGAGACTCACATCCCCTCACAGAAACAATGTGTTACACACCTTCCCAGCCCACCGAGACCCAAATCCCCTCACAGAAACAATGTGTTACACACCTTCCCAGCCCACCGAGACCCAAATCCCCTCACAGAAACAATGTGTTACACACCTTCCCAGCCCACCGAGACCCAAATCCCCTCACAGAAACAGTGTGTTACACACCTTTCCAGCCCACCGAGACTCACATCCCCTCACAGAAACAGTGTGTTACACACCTTCGCAGCCCACCGAGACTCACATCCCCTCACAGAAACAATGTGTTACACACCTTCCCAGCCCACCGAGACTCACATCCACTCACAGAAACAATGTGTTACACACCTTCCCAGCCCACCGAGACCCAAATCCCCTCACAGAAACAATGTGTTACACACCTTCCCAGCCCACCGAGACCCAAATCCCCTCACAGAAACAATGTGTTACACACCTTCCCAGCCCCCCGAGACTCACATCCCCTCACAGAAACAGTGTGTTACACACCTTCCCAGCCTCCCGAGACTCACATCCCCTCACAGAAACAATGTGTTACACACCTTCCCAGCCCCCCGAGACTCACATCCCCTCACAGAAACAATGTGTTACACACCTTCCCAGCCCCCCGAGACTCACATCCCCTCACAGAAACAATGTGTTACACACCTTCCAAGCCCACCGAGACCCAAATCCCCTCACAGAAACAATGTGTTACACACCTTCCCAGCCTCCCGAGACTCAAATCCCCTCACAGAAACAATGTGTTACACACCTTCCCAGCCCACCGAGACCCAAATCCCCTCACAGAAACAATGTGTTACACACCTTCCCAGCCTCCCGAGACCCAAATCCCCTCACAGAAACAGTGTGTTACACACCTTCCCAGCCCACCGAGACCCAAATCCCCTCACAGAAACAGTGTGTTACACACCTTCCCAGCCCCCCGAGACTCACATCCCCTCACAGAAACAATGTGTTACACACCTTCGCAGCCTCCCGAGACCCAAATCCCCTCACAGAAACAGTGTGTTACACACCTTCCCAGCCCACCGAGACCCAAATCCCCTCACAGAAACAATGTGTTACACACCTTCCCAGCCCCCCGAGACCCAAATCCCCTCACAGAAACAATGTGTTACACACCTTCCCAGCCCCCCGAGACTCAAATCCCCTCACAGAAACAATGTGTTACACACCTTCCCAGCCCACCGAGACCCAAATCCCCTCACAGAAACAATGTGTTACACACCTTCCCAGCCTCCCGAGACCCAAATCCCCTCACAGAAACAGTGTGTTACACACCTTCCCAGCCCACCGAGACCCAAATCCCCTCACAGAAACAGTGTGTTACACACCTTCCCAGCCCCCCGAGACTCACATCCCCTCACAGAAACAATGTGTTACACACCTTCCCAGCCTCCCGAGACCCAAATCCCCTCACAGAAACAGTGTGTTACACACCTTCCCAGCCCACCGAGACCCAAATCCTCTCACAGAAACAATGTGTTACACACCTTCCCAGCCCCCCGAGACTCACATCCCCTCACAGAAACAATGTGTTACACACCTTCCCAGCCCACCGAGACCCAAATCCCCTCACAGAAACAGTGTGTTACACACCTTCCCAGCCCCCCGAGACTCACATCCCCTCACAGAAACAATGTGTTACACACCTTCCCAGCCCACCGACTCAAATCCCCTCACAGAAACAATGTGTTACACACCTTCCCAGCCCACCTAGACTCACATCCCCTCACAGAAACAATGTGTTACACACCTTCCCAGCCTCACGAGACTCACATCCCCTCACAGAAACAATGTGTTACACACCTTCCCAGCCCACCGAGACTCACATCCCCTCACAGGAACAATGTGTTACACACCTTCCCAGGCCACCGAGACCCAAATCCCGTCACAGAAACAATGTGTTACACACCTTCCCAGCCCACGAGTCCCAAATCCCCTCACAGAAACAATGTGTTACACACCTACCCAGCCCACCGAGACTCACATCCCCTCACAGGAACAATGTGTTACACACCTTCCCAGCCTCCCGAGACTCACATCCCCTCACAGAAACAATGTGTTACACACCTTCCCAGCCCCCCGAGACCCAAATCCCCTCACAGAAACAATGTGTTACACACCTTCCCAGCCTCACATCCCCTCACAGAAACAGTGTGTTTCACACCTTCCCAGCCCACCGAGACTCACATCCCCTCACAGAAACAATGTGTTACACACCTTCCCAACCCACCGAGACCCAAATCCCCTCACAGAAACAATGTGTTACACACCTTCCCAGCCCACCGAGACCCAAATCCCCTCACAGAAACAATGTGTTACACACCTTCCCAGCCCACCGAGACTCACATCCCCTCACAGAAACAATGTGTTACACACCTTCCCAGCCCACCGAGACTCACATCCCTTCACAGAAACAATGTGTTACACACCTTCCCAGCCCACCGAGACCCAAATCCCCTCACAGAAACAATGTGTTACACACCTTCCCAGCCCACCGAGACTCACATCCCCTCACAGAAACAATGTGTTACACACCTTACCAGCCCACCGAGACTCACATCCCCTCACAGAAACAATGTGTTACACACCTTCCCAGCCCACCGAGACTCACATCCCCTCACAGAAACAACGTGTTACACACCTTCCCAACCCACCGAGACCCAAATCCCCTCACAGAAACAATGTGTTACACACCTTCCCAGCCCACCGAGACCCAAATCCCCTCACAGAAACAATGTGTTACACACCTTCCCAGCCCACCGAGACTCACATCCCCTCACAGAAACAATGTGTTACACACCTTCCGAGCCCCCCGAGACTCACATCCCCTCACAGAAACAATGTGTTACACACCTTCCCAGCCCCCCGAGACTCACATCCCCTCACAGAAACAATGTGTTACACACCTTACCAGCCCACCGAGACTCACACCCCCTCACAGAAACAATGTGTTACACACCTTCCCAGCCCACCGAGACTCACATCCCCTCACAGAAACAATGTGTTACACACCTTCCCAGCCCCCCGAGACTCAAATCCCCTCACAGAAACAATGTGTTACACACCTTCCCAGCCTCACTTCCCCTCACAGAAACAGTGTGTTACACACCTTCCCAGCCCACCGAGACTCACATCCCCTCACAGAAACAATGTGTTACACACCTTCCCAACCCACCGAGACCCAAATCCCCTCACAGAAACAATGTGTTACACACCTTCCCAGCCCACCGAGACCCAAATCCCCTCACAGAAACAATGTGTTACACACCTTCCCAGCCCACAGAGACTCACATCCCCTCACAGAAACAATGTGTTACACACCTTCCCAGCCCACCGAGACTCACATCCCTTCACAGAAACAATGTGTTACACACCTTCCCAGCCCACCGAGACCCACATCCCCTCACAGAAACAATGTGTTACACACCTTCCCAGCCCACCGAGACCCAAATCCCCTCACAGAAACAATGTGTTACACACCTTCCCAGCCCACCGAGACCCAAATCCCCTCACAGAAACAATGTGTTACACACCTTCCCAGCCCACCGAGACTCACATCCCCTCACAGAAACAATGTGTTACACACCTTACCAGCCCACCGAGACTCACATCCCCTCACAGAAACAATGTGTTACACACCTTCCCAGCCCACGAGACTCACATCCCCTCACAGAAACAATGTGTTACACACCTTTCCAGCCCACCGAGACCCAAATCCCCTCACAGAAACAATGTGTTACACACCTTCCCAGCCCCCCGAGACCCAAATCCCCTCACAGAAACAATGTGTTACACACCTTCCCAGCCCACCGAGACTCACATCCCCTCACAGAAACAATGTGTTACACACCTTCCCAGCCCACCGAGACCCAAATCCCCTCACAGAAACAATGTGTTACACACCTTCCCAGCCCACCGAGACTCACATCCCCTCACAGAAACAATGTGTTACACACCTTCCCAGCCCACCGAGACTCACATCCCCTCACAGAAACAATGTGTTACACACCTTCCCAGCCACCGAGACTCACATCCCCTCACAGAAACAGTGTGTTACACACCTTCCCAGCCCACCGAGACTCACATCCCCTCACAGAAACAATGTGTTACACACCTTTCCAGCCCACCGAGACCCAAATCCCCCCACAGAAACAATGTGTTACACACCTTCCCAGCCCACCGAGACCCAAATCCCCTCACAGAAACAATGTGTTACACACCTTCCCAGCCCACCGAGACCCAAATCCCCTCACAGAAACAATGTGTTACACACCTTCCCAGCCCACCGAGACCCAAATCCCCTCACAGAAACAATGTGTTACACACCTTCGCAGCCTCCCGAGACTCACATCCCCTCACAGAAACAATGTGTTACACACCTTCCCAGCCCACCGAGACTCACATCCCCTCACAGAAACAATGTGTTACATACCTTCCCAGCCCACCGAGACTCAAATCCCCTCACAGAAACAATGTGTTACACACCTTCCCAGCCCCCCGAGACTCAAATCCCCTCACAGAAACAATGTGTTACACACCTTCCCAGCCCCCCGAGACTCACATCCCCTCACAGAAACAATGTGTTACACACCTTCCCAGCCCACCTAGACTCACATCCCCTCACAGAAACAATGTATTACACACCTTCCCAGCCCACCGAGACCCAAATCCCCTCACAGAAACAATGTGTTACACACCTTCCCAGCGACCGAGACTCACATCCCCTCACAGAAACAATGTGTTACACACCTTCCCAGCCCCCCGAGACCCAAATCCCCTCACAGAAACAATGTGTTACACACCTTCCCAGCCCACCGAGACTCACATCCCCTCACAGAAACAATGTGTTACACACCTTCCCAGCGACCGAGACTCACATCCCCTCACAGAAACAATGTGTTACACACCTTCCCACCGAGACCCAAATCCCCTCACAGAAACAATGTGTTACACACCTTCCCACCGAGACCCAAATCCCCTCACAGAAACAATGTGTTACACACCTTCCCAGCCTCCCGAGACTCACATCCCCTCACAGAAACAATGTGTTACACACCTTCCCAGCCTCCCGAGACTCACATCCCCTCACAGAAACAATGTGTTACACACCTTCCCAGCCCACCGAGACTCACATCCCCTCACAGAAACAGTGTGTTACACACCTTCCCAGCCCACCGAGACTCACATCCCCTCACAGAAACAATGTGTCACACACCTTCCCAGCCCCCCGAGACCCAAATACTCTCACAGAAACAATGAACATTGCGCCTCTCGTGTGACACGTGAGCATATACCATGTGCTCCGGGAACACTGCATGCGAGTACATCAGCGGCATGTCCCTTATTAAAGAGATCACTGTCCCGAGGTCAGGATAGGGCGACCCCTCCTAATATCCACCGGGGTAAAGGATCGCTGCTTGATGCGGGGTCAGAAGGCTGTTACAGGGCGCTGTGGTCCCATAGGTCACAGGTCAATCCCGGGTCACAGGTAATTATTTATAGAATGACAGGTACGGGTCAGCGATCACTGTCCTGAAGGAGCAGCTGGTGACATTGGGAATATCCCGTCACCCCCCCTGTGCCTCAGACTGTGATCTTAATCAGGGAACTGTATCTATACACACAGACAGGTGATCATTATCTTCAGCGCTTGTCCACCCGTGTCCTGATGCAGCCTCCCCAATGATCTGCGGTTACAGCCTCTTCTCCACGTCTCTTCATGTTCTGGATTCATCCCCCCGTCTTACTTTGGGTCATCTTGGTCTTTTGATTCCCCTTAGAATCCAGTCGCGTTCCATCGTCAACCAATGATGGTCATTTCTTCTAGCGATGTCCGGCCCGACGCCATTTTAATTTTTTCGCCCTTCAGATGATGTCACAGACTTTTGTTTGGTTTCGAACCCATTCTTTTTCCCGTCTCTTCAGGTAATACCCAGCATGCATCTCTCCTTACTTCCCGGGGTATTACCCAGCATGCATCTCTCCTTACTTCGAGTTGTCTGAAGCTTCTGAATTATTTTTGCATTTAGTCTCTAAGTATCACATCCATACAGGAGCACGGGCAGGATACACGGGTCACATCCATACAGGAGCACGGGCAGGATACACGGGTCATATCCATACAGGAGCACGGGCAGGATACACGGGTCATATCCATACAGGAGCACGGGAAGGATACACGGGTCACATCCATACAGGAGCACGGGCAGGATACACGGGTCACATCCATACAGGAGCACGGGCAGAACACACGGGTCACATCCATACAGGAGCACGGGCAGGATACACAGGTCACATCCATATAGGAGCACGGGCAGGATACACGGGTCACATCCATACGTGAGCACGGGCAGAATACACGGGTCACATCCATACGTGAGCACGGGCAGGATACACGGGTCACATCCATACGTGAGCACGGGCAGTATACACGGGTCACATCCATACAGGAGCTCGGGCAGGATACACAGGTCACATCCATACAGGAGCACAGGCAGGATATGCGGGACACATCCATACAGGAGCATAAGCAGGATACACGGGTCACATCCATACGTGAGCACAGGCAGGATACACTGGTTACATATCTACGTGAGCACGGACAGGACATACCGATCACATCCATACGTGAGCACGGGCAGGATACACGGGTCACATCTGTACGTGAGCACGGGCAGGATACACAGGTCACATCCATATAGGAGCACGGGCAGGATACACGGGTCACATCCATACATGAGCACGGGCAGAACACACGGGTCACATCCATACAGGAGCACGGGCAGGATACATGGGTCACATCCATACAGGAGCACGGGCAGGATACACGGGTCATATCCATACAGGAGCACGGGAAGGATACACGGGTCACATCCATACAGGAGCACGGGCAGGATACACGGGTCACATAGATACAGGAGCACGGGCAGGATACACGGGTAACATCCATACAGGAGCACGGGCAGGATACACAGGTCACATCCATATAGGAGCACGGGCAGGATACACGGGTCACATCCATACGTGAGCACGGGCAGAATACACGGGTCACATCCATACGTGAGCACGGGCAGGATACACGGGTCACATCCATACGTGAGCACGGGCAGTATACACGGGTCACATCCATACAGGAGCTCGGGCAGGATACACAGGTCACATCCATACAGGAGCACAGGCAGGATATGCGGGACACATCCATACAGGAGCATAAGCAGGATACACGGGTCACATCCATACGTGAGCACAGGCAGGATACACTGGTTACATATCTACGTGAGCACGGACAGGACATACCGATCACATCCATACGTGAGCACGGGCAGGATACACGGGTCACATCTGTACGTGAGCACGGGCAGGATACACAGGTCACATCCATATAGGAGCACGGGCAGGATACACGGGTCACATCCATACATGAGCACGGGCAGAACACACGGGTCACATCCATACAGGAGCACGGGCAGGATACACGGGTCACATCCATACAGGAGCACGGGCAGGATACACGGGTCATATCCATACAGGAGCACGGGAAGGATACACGGGTCACATCCATACAGGAGCACGGGCAGGATACACGGGTCACATAGATACAGGAGCACGGGCAGGATACACGGGTAACATCCATACAGGAGCACGGGCAGGATACACAGGTCACATCCATATAGGAGCACGGGCAGGATACACAGGTCACATCCATATAGGAGCACGGGCAGGATACACAGGTCACATCCATATAGGAGCACGGGCAGGATACACGGGTCACATCCATACGTGAGCACGGGCAGGATACACGGGTCACATCCATACGTGAGCACGGGCAGTATACACGGGTCACATCCATACAGGAGCTCGGGCAGGATACACAGGTCACATCCATACAGGAGCACAGGCAGGATACACGGGTCACATCCATACGTGAGCACAGGCAGGATACACTGGTTACATATCTACGTGAGCACGGACAGGACATACCGATCACATCCATACGTGAGCACGGGCAGGATACACGGGTCACATCTGTACGTGAGCACGGGCAGGATACACGGGTCACATCTGTACGTGAGCACGGGCAGGATACACGGGTCACATCCATACGTGAGCACAGGCAGGATACACAGGTCACATCCATACGTGAGCACGGGCAGGATACACGGGTCACATCTGTACGTGAGCACGGGCAGGATACACGGGTCACATCCATACGTGAGCACAGGCAGGATACACGAGTCTATCCACACGTGAGCTCGGGCAGGATACACGAGTCACATCCATACGTGAGCACGGGCAGGATACACGAGTCTATCCACACGTGAGCTCGGGCAGGATACACGAGTCACATCCACACGTGAGCACGGGCAGGATACACGGGTCACATCCATACGTGAGCACGGGCAGGATACACGAGTCTATCCACACGTGAGCAATGACAGGATACACGGGTCACATCTGTACGTGAGCACGGGCAGGATACACGGGTCACATCCATACGTGAGCACGGGCAGGATACACGAGTCTATCCACACGTGAGCTCGGGCAGGATACACGAGTCACATCCACACGTGAGCAATGACAGGATACACGGGTCACATCCATCTCTGATCCTGGTGACATGGTGTCTCCCTGCCGCACTCCCTCGCTGATCCTGGTGACACAGTGTCTCCCTGCCGCACTCCCTCGCTGATCCTGGTGACACGGTGTCTCCCTGCCGCACTCCCTTGCTGATCCTGGTGACACGGTGTCTCCCTGCCGCACTCCCTCGCTGATCCTGGTGACACAGTGTCTCCCTGCCGCACTCCCTCGCTGATCCTGGTGACACGGTGTCTCCCTGCCGCACTCCCTTGCTGATCCTGGTGACACGGTGTCTCCCTGCCGCACTCCCTTGCTGATCCTGGTGATACGGTGTCTCCCTGCCATGCTCTCTTGCTGATCCTTGTGACACGGTGTCTCCCTGCCGCACTCCCTCGCTGATCCTGGTGACATGGTGTCTCTCTGCCACACTCCCTCACTGATCCTGGTGACACGGTGTCTCACTGCCGCACTCCCTCGCTGATCCTGGTGACACGGTGTCTCCCTGCCGCACTCCCTCACTGATCCTGGTGACACGGTGTCTCCCTGCCGCACTCCCTCGCTGGTCCTAGTGACACGGTGTCTCCCTGCCGCACTCCCTCAATGATCCTGGTGACACAGTGTCTCCCTGCCGCACTCCCTCACTGATCCTGGTGACACGGTGTCTCCCTGCCGCTCTCCCTCGCTGATCCTGGTGACATAGTGTCTCCCTACCGCACTCCCTCGCTGATCCTGGTGACACAGTGTCTCCCTGCCGCACTCCCTCAATGATCCTGCTGACACAGTGTCTCCCTGCCGCACTCCCTTGCTGATCCTGGTGACACAGTGTCTCCCTGCCGCACTCCCTCGCTGATCCTGGTGACACAGTGTCTCCCTGCCGCACTCCCTCGCTGATCCTGGTGACACAGTGTCTCCCTGCCGCACTCCCTCGCTGATCCTTATCTTGCTTGTATCTTCTAATGATTGATGTGAATGTTCTTTACATTATCAATATCCGCTTCTTCAGCACTTTGTCTTCTTAATGCATTTAAATGTATTTTTTTGTTGATCCACCGTCACTTGCCAATTGTGATCTGGTTATTTTGTGTATGGTCTGCTTTCTCCCTTCTTTGATAGATATAGATATATATACACACACACACACACACACACACACACACACACACACACACACACACACACACACACACACACAATCGCTGGGGACTTTCATTGAAGAAATATTCCCTGTGTTAATGGACATTCCCAGAAACGACGATCAACACATTAAATATTTCTTGAATGAAAGTCCCGAGAGTGCTGGATGTATTTTGGAATTGCTGCACACACATCCACAGCCGTGGGACCCGGGCGGCTAACAGCCGTGGGACCCGGGCAGCTAACAGCCGTGGGACCTGGGCAGCTAACAGCCGTGGGACCTGGGCAGCTAACAGCCGTGGGACCCGGGCAGCTAACAGCCGTGGAACCCGGGCAGCTAACAGCCGTGGAACCCGGGCAGCTAACAGCCGTGGGACCTGGGCAGCTAACAGCCGTGGGACCTGGGCAGCTAACAGCCGTGGGACCTGGGCAGCTAACAGCCGTGGGACCTGGGCAGCTAACAGCCGTGGGACCTGGGCAGCTAACAGCCGTGGGACCTGGGCAGCTAACAGCCGTGGGACCTGGGCGGCTAACAGCCGTGGGACCTGGGCAGCTAACAGCCGTGGGACCTGGGCGGCTAACAGCCGTGGGACCTGGGCGGCTAACAGCCGTGGGACCTGGGCGGCTAACAGCCGTGGGACCTGGGCAGCTAACAGCCGTGGGACCTGGGCAGCTAACAGCCGTGGGACCTGGGCAGCTAACAGCCGTGGGACCTGGGCGGCTAACAGCCGTGGGACCTGGGCAGCTAACAGCCGTGGGACCTGGGCGGCTAACAGCCGTGGGACCTGGGCAGCTAACAGCCGTGGGACCTGGGCAGCTAACAGCCGTGGGACCTGGGCGGCTAACAGCCGTGGGACCTGGGCGGCTAACAGCCGTGGGACCTGGGCGGCTAACAGCCGTGGGACCTGGGCAGCTAACAGCCGTGGGACCTGGGCAGCTAACAGCCGTGGGACCTGGGCAGCTAACAGCCGTGGGACCTGGGCGGCTAACAGCCGTGGGACTGGGCGGCTAACAGCCGTGGGACCCGGGCAGCTAACAGCCGTGGGACCCGGGCAGCTAACAGCCGTGGGACCTGGGCGGCTAACAGCCGTGGGACCTGGGCGGCTAACAGCCGTGGGACCCGGGCAGCTAACAGCCGTGGGACCCGGGCGGCTAACAGCCGTGGGACCCGGGCGGCTAACAGCCGTGGGACCCGGGCGGCTAACAGCCGTGGGACCTGGGCGGCTAACAGCCGTGGGACCTGGGCGGCTAACAGCCGTGGGACCTGGGCAGCTAACAGCCGTGGGACCTGGGCAGCTAACAGCCGTGGGACCCGGGCAGCTAACAGCCGTGGGACCTGGGCAGCTAACAGCCGTGGGACCTGGGCGGCTAACAGCCGTGGGACCTGGGCAGCTAACAGCCGTGGGACCTGGGCGGCTAACAGCCGTGGGACCCGGGCAGCTAACAGCCGTGGGACCCGGGCAGCTAACAGCCGTGGGACCTGGGCAGCTAACAGCCGTGGGACCTGGGCAGCTAACAGCCGTGGGACCTGGGCAGCTAACAGCCGTGGGACCTGGGCAGCTAACAGCCGTGGGACCCGGGCAGCTAACAGCCGTGGGACCTGGGCAGCTAACAGCCGTGGGACCCGGGCAGCTAACAGCCGTGGGACCTGGGCGGCTAACAGCCGTGGGACCTGCTAACAGCCGTGGGACCTGGGCAGCTAACAGCCGTGGGACCTGGGCGGCTAACAGCCGTGGGACCTGGGCGGCTAACAGCCGTGGGACCTGGGCGGCTAACAGCCGTGGGACCTGGGCGGCTAACAGCCGTGGGACCTGGGCGGCTAACAGCCGTGGGACTGGGCGGCTAACAGCCGTGGGACCTGGGCAGCTAACAGCCGTGGGACCTGGGCGGCTAACAGCCGTGGGACCTGGGCGGCTAACAGCCGTGGGACCCGGGCAGCTAACAGCCGTGGGACCTGGGCGGCTAACAGCCGTGGGACCTGGGCAGCTAACAGCCGTGGGACCCGGGCAGCTAACAGCCGTGGGACCTGGGCAGCTAACAGCCGTGGGACCTGGGCGGCTAACAGCCGTGGGACCTGGGCAGCTAACAGCCGTGGGACCCGGGCAGCTAACAGCCGTGGGACCTGGGCAGCTAACAGCCGTGGGACCCGGGCAGCTAACAGCCGTGGGACCCGGGCAGCTAACAGCCGTGGGACCCGGGCAGCTAACAGCCGTGGGACCTGGGCGGCTAACAGCCGTGGGACCTGGGCGGCTAACAGCCGTGGGACCTGGGCAGCTAACAGCCGTGGGACCTGGGCGGCTAACAGCCGTGGGACCTGGGCAGCTAACAGCCGTGGGACCTGGGCAGCTAACAGCCGTGGGACCCGGGCAGCTAACAGCCGTGGGACCCGGGCAGCTAACAGCCGTGGGACCTGGGCGGCTAACAGCCGTGGGACCCGGGCAGCTAACAGCCGTGGGACCTGGGCAGCTAACAGCCGTGGGACCTGGGCAGCTAACAGCCGTGGGACCTGGGCGGCTAACAGCCGTGGGACCTGGGCAGCTAACAGCCGTGGGACCTGGGCGGCTAACAGCCGTGGGACCTGGGCAGCTAACAGCCGTGGGACCTGGGCGGCTAACAGCCGTGGGACCTGGGCGGCTAACAGCCGTGGGACCTGGGCAGCTAACAGCCGTGGGACCCGGGCAGCTAACAGCCGTGGGACCTGGGCGGCTAACAGCCGTGGGACCTGGGCGGCTAACAGCCGTGGGACCTGGGCGGCTAACAGCCGTGGGACCTGGGCGGCTAACAGCCGTGGGACCCGGGCAGCTAACAGCCGTGGGACCTGGGCGGCTAACCATTATATAGAGATCTATATATCTATGCACAGGGAGAGAAGCGCGTGCCACGTAGTGTAACAAAGTATGTGCAATGTATTAATACAGGTAAAACCTCCAGATAAAGTGGGACAACTCCAGTATTCAAGCACCCCCACCCCCCAACAGGATAGGTTCTCCGGATATCCCTGCTTCAGCACACGTGGCTCAATCAGGGCAGGGATGAATCAGGGGCAATGAAGCAGGGATATCCTGAAAACCTGTCCTGTTGGGGAGGCTTGAGGACTGGAGTTGAGCGCCCTGCACTAGATACGACGCACTCACAAGGCCAGTAAGACTATGCACCAGATCCCCAGACGATAGATCCAATAAGATTCTCTCCTATAATATAATATATATCTCTCCTATTGAATCTATTCCCCTCCGGGTTCAGGAAGCGCATTGACACAAACAGCCTGGTGTCACTAATTGCCATTCTATGCGTGTCTCTTGATCCCTGTCCAAGTCTTGAGACACACACACAGACACACACACACAGACACACACACACACACACTCTCTCTTTAAAAGGTCAAATGGCAGTCAATGGCAGAGGGCATTAATTATAGGGTCACAGTTCATTGCGGGGTCAGAGGTGTTTTGAGATAGCACAGCCTTTAAAATCACATAATACTTTACAGGTCAGAGGTCACAGGTCATTGTATTATGGTTTCCAGTGGGGGTCAGAGGTCACTCACCCGGAGCCTTGCAGCCGCTGCAGGTGGGTGTCCGACACCTCGACTCGTAGGGGGAGCAGCGGCACCCAGAGAGAGAGGGACAGCGAGGCCCGGAGACGCTCTAACCAGAACTCCACCCTCACACCAACGGCTCCCTGAGTCTCCTTCCCACTCACAAACAGGAAGTCACAGCCATCCGACACCTGCCAGAGAGAGACAGTCACCGAGCGAGACAGCCACCCGAGCGAGACAGTCACTGAGCGAGACAGTCACCGAGAGAGAGGGACAGCGAGGCCCGGAGACTCTCTAACCAGAACTCCACCCTCACACCAACGGCTCCCTGAGTCTCCTTCCCACTCACAAACAGGAAGTCACAGCCATCCGACACCTGCCAGAGAGAGACAGTCACCGAGCGAGACAGCCACCGAGCGAGACAGTCACCGAGCGAGACAGTCACTGAGCGAGACAGTCACCGAGAGAGAGGGACAGCGAGGCCCGGAGACTCTCTAACCAGAACTCCACCCTCACACCAACGGCTCCCTGAGTCTCCTTCCCACTCACAAACAGGAAGTCACAGCCATCCGACACCTGCCAGAGAGAGACAGTCACCGAGCGAGACAGTCACCGAGCGAGACAGCCACCAAGCGAGACAGCCACCAAGCGAGACAGTCACCGAGCGAGACAGTCACCGAGCGAGAAAGTCACCGAGCGAGACAGTCACCGAGCGAGACAGCCACAGAGCGAGACAGTCACCGAGCGAGACAGTCACCGAGCGACAGGGACAGCGAGGCCCGGAGACGCTCTAACCAGAACTCCACCCTCACACCAACGGCTCCCTGAGTCTCCTTCCCACTCACAAACAGGAAGTCACAGCCATCCGACACCTGCCAGAGAGAGACAGTCACCGAGCGAGACAGTCACCCGAGCGAGGCCCAGAGACGCTCTAACCAGAACTCCACCCTCACACTAACGGCTCCCTGAGTCTCCTTCCCACTCACAAACAGGAAGTCACAGCCATCCGACACCTGCCAGAGAGAGACAGTCACCGAGCGAGACAGCCACCCAAGCGAGACAGTCACTGAGCGAGACAGTCACAGAGAGAGAGCGACAGCGAGGCCCAGAGACGCTCTAACCAGAACTCCACCCTCACACCAACGGCTCCCTGAGTCTCCTTCCCACTCACAAACAGGAAGTCACAGCCATCCGACACCTGCCAGAGAGAGACAGTCACCAAGCAAGACAGCCACCGAGCGAGACAGTCACAGAGCGAGACAGTCACCGAGCGAGACAGTCACCCGAGCGAGACAGTCACCCGAGCGAGACAGTTACCCGAGCGAGACAGTCACCCGAGCGAGACAGTCACCCGAGCGAGACAGTCACCCGAGCGAGGGGGACAGCGAGCGAGGGGGACAGCGAGGCCCGGAGACGCTCTAACCAGAACTCCACCCTCACACCAACGGCTCCCTGAGTCTCCTTCCCACTCACAAACAGACAGTCATAGCCATCCGACACCTGCCAGAGAGAGACAGTCACCGAGCGAGACAGTCACCGAGCGAGACAGCTACCGAGCGAGACAGCTACCGAGCGAGACAGCCACCGAGCGAGACAGCCACCGAGAGAGAGGGACAGCGAGACCCGGAGACACTCTAACCAGAACTCCACCCTCACACCAACGGCTCCCTGAGTCTCCTTCCCACTCACAAACAGGAAGTCACAGCCATCCGACACCTGCCAGAGAGAGACAGTCACCGAGCGAGACAGCCACCGAGCGAGACAGTCACCGAGCGAGACAGTCACCGAGCGAGACAGTCACCGAGCGAGACAGTCACCCGAGCGAGACAGCCACCGAGCGAGACAGTCACAGAGCGAGACAGCCACCGAGCGAGACAGCCACCGAGCGAGACAGCCACCGAGCGAGACAGCCACCGAGCGAGACAGTCACCGAGAGAGAGGGACAGCGAGACCCGGAGACACTCTAACCAGAACTCCACCCTCACACCAACGACTCCCTGAGTCTCCTTCCCACTCACAAACAGACAGTCACAGCCATCCGACACCTGCCAGAGAGAGACAGTCACCGAGCGAGACAGTCACCGGAGCGAGAGGGACAGCGAGAGGGAAAGACAGTTGCAGAGAGAGACAGTCAGCGAGGCCCGGAGACGCTCTAACCAAAACTCCACCCTCACACCAACAGCTCCCTGAGTCTCCTTCCCACTCACAAACAGACAGTCACAGCCATCCGACACCTGCCAGAGAGAGACAGTCACCGAGCGAGACAGTCACCGAGCGAGACAGTCACCGAGCGAGACAGCCACCGAGCGAGACAGTCACCGAGCGAGACAGTCACCGAGCGAGACAGTCACCGAGCGAGACAGTCACCGAGCGAGACAGTCACCCGAGCGAGACAGTCACCCGAGCGAGACAGCCACCGAGCGAGACAGTCACCGAGCGAGACAGCCACCGAGCGAGACAGTCACAGAGCGAGACAGCCACCGAGCGAGACAGCCACCGAGCGAGACAGCCACCGAGCGAGACAGCCACCGAGCGAGACAGTCACCGAGAGAGAGGGACAGCGAGACCCGGAGACACTCTAACCAGAACTCCACCCTCACACCAACGACTCCCTGAGTCTCCTTCCCACTCACAAACAGACAGTCACAGCCATCCGACACCTGCCAGAGAGAGACAGTCACCGAGCGAGACAGTCACCGGAGCGAGAGGGACAGCGAGAGGGAAAGACAGTTGCAGAGAGAGACAGTCAGCGAGGCCCGGAGACGCTCTAACCAAAACTCCACCCTCACACCAACAGCTCCCTGAGTCTCCTTCCCACTCACAAACAGACAATCACAGCCATCCGACACCTGCCAGAGAGAGACAGTCGCCGAGCGATGAATGTAAGAGACAGAAAGAAGAGGGAGTAAAAGGGAGGGACTGTTACTGAGAAAACGGAGAGAAGCTAGTGACAGAGAGAGAGGATGGGAGAGAGAAAGAGAGAAAAATAAACTGTAAGAGACAGGAGGAAGGGAGGAGGGAGAGGCACTAAGAGAAATGAGGAGAGAGAGACTGTCACTGAGACAGAGGGAGAGTGACCTGTACAATCTGTGCGTTGGGGGTCTCACATCCTGCCTGTTTGGTAATGTCCAACACAGATCCCCCCGCTTCCAGAGCCAGGACTCGGACCGGAACCTTCTGAGAGATTCCCGTCAGGGGAGCTGTGTTTAATATCTCATGGGACTGCACGGGAGAGAGAGAGAGAAACATTGCATATGAGAGAGAGAGAGAGAGAAAGAGCGACAGACATTGCATATATACTGATATCTGTGAGAGGGGGAGAGAGAGAGGGAGGGAGAGAGACATTGCATATATACTGATATGAGAGAGAGAAGGAGGGTGCGAGAAAGAGAGAGAGAAGGAGGGCGCGAGAAAGAGAGAGAGAGAAGGAGGGCGAGAGAGAGAGAAGGAGGGCGCGAGAGAGAGAGAAGGAGGGCGCGAGAGAGAGAGAGACAAGGAGGGCGCGAGAAAGAGAGAGAGAGAAGGGGCGCGAGAGAGAGAGAAGGAGGGCGCGAGAAAGAGAGAGAGAGGAGGGCGAGAGAGAGAGAGAAGGAGGGTGCGAGAAAGAGAGAGAGAAAGAGCGACAGACATTGCATATATACTGATATCTGTGAGAGGGGGAGGGAGAGAGACATTGCATATATACTGATATGAGAGAGAGAAGGAGGGCGCGAGAGAGAGAGAGAGAGAAGGAGGGCGAGAGAGAGAGAGAAGGAGGGCGCGAGAGAGAGAGAGAAGGAGGGCGCGAGAAAGAGAGAGAGAAGGAGGGCGCGAGAAAGAGAGAGACAAGGAGGGCGCGCGAAGAGAGAGAGACAAGGAGGGCGCGCGAGAGAGAGAAGGAGGGCCAGAGAGAGAGAGACATTGCATATATACTGATATCTGTGAGAGGGGGAGAGAGAGAGGGAGGGAGAGAGGGAGAGAGACATTGCCTATATACTGATATGAGAGAGAGAAGGAGGGCGCGAGAGAGAGAGAGAGAGAGAAGGAGGGCGCGAGAGAGAGAGAAGGAGGGCGCGAGAGAGAGAGAAGGAGGGCGCGAGAGAGAGAGAAGGAGGGCGCGAGAGAGAGAGAAAGAGGGCGCGAGAGAGAGAGAAGGAGGGCACGAGAGAGAGAGTAGGGCGCGAGAGAGAGAAGGAGGGCGCGAGAAAGAGAGAGAGAGAAGGAGGGCGCGAGAAAGAGAGAAGGAGGGCGCGAGAGAGAAAGAGAGAGAAGGGGCGCGAGAGAGAGAAGGAGGGCGCGAGAGAGAGAGAAGGAGGGCGCGAGAAAGAGAGAGAGAGAGAAGGGGGCGCGAGAAAGAGATAGAGAGAAGGAGGGCGCGAGAGAGAAGGAGGGCGCGAGAGAGAGAAGGAGGGCGAGAGAGAGAGAGAGAGAGAGAGAGAAAGAAAGAGAGAGAGAGAGAGATTGCATATATACCGATATCTGAGAGGGGAAGGCAAGAGAGAGAGAGAGAGACATATTGCATATACTGTATGTGAGGGGAGAGAGACATATTACATATACACTGATATCTGTGACAGGGGGAGAGAGAGACACACACACACTATCTGTGAGAGGGGCCATGTTTAATATCTCAAGGGACTGCAGGGGCCGTGTATTTTTGGGGCGATGCTCTGACATTTTCCGGCTCGGGTAAATAGAAAGAGGCTCTGGGTCAGACTGGAAAGTGTTAATAATAATCAAAGCAATAATACTCTGCAGTCTGGCAGGTAGGGGTTACTGGAGCGACGCTCTGCAGTCTGGCAGGTAGGGGTTACTGGAGCGACGCTCTGCAGTCTGGCAGGTAGGGGTTACTGGAGCGACGCTCTGCAGTCTGGCAGGTAGGGGTTACTGGAGCGACGCTCTGCAGTCTGGCAAGTAGGGGTTACTGGAGCGACGCTCTGCAGTCTGGCAGGTGGGGGTTACTGGAGCGACGCTCTGCAGTCTGGCAGGTAGGTGTTACTGGAGCGACGCTCTGCAGTCTAGCAGGTAGGGGCTACAGGAGCGACACTCTGCAGTCTGGCAGGTAGGGGTTACAGGAGCGACGCTCTGCAGTCTGGCAGGTAGGGGTTACAGGAGCGACGCTCTGCAGACGGCACGTAGGGGTTCTGGAGCGATGCTCTGCAGTCTGGCAGGTAGGGGCTACTGGAGCGACGCTCTGCAGACGGCACGTAGGGGGTTCTGGAGCGACGCTCTGCAGTCTGGTAGGTAGGGGTTACAGGAGCGACGCTCTGCAGACGGCACGTAGGGGGTTCTGGAGCGACGCTCTGCACTTACCTTCACCAGCGGGACAATGGCTCGCAGATCTCGGTCAGACACCAGCACCTCTGCGTTTCCCCGCACCCCGGCGGCGGCCGCCGCTCCCGGCATCTCCAACTGGAAAGTGATTCTCCGAGAGATGGCAGCGCCAAGCGAGACATTACCCACCAGGAAATCCAGGAGGGCAACTACCGGAGGGGGCCTGAGAGAGGAGGGGGAGAGAGAGGGGGGAGGGAGGGGGAGAGAGAGGGGGGAGGGAGGGGGAGAGAGAGAGGGGGAGGGAGGGGGGGGAGAGAGAGAGGGGGAGGGAGGGGGGGAGAGAGAGAGGAGGGGGAGAGAGAGGGGGAGGGGGGGAGAGAGAGGGGGGGGAGAGAGGGGGGAGGGGAGGGAGGGAGGGGGGGGGTGAGAGAGAGGAGAGGGAGGGGGAGAGGTGGGGGGAGAGAGCGCGGGGGAGAGAGAGAGGAGGGAGAGAGAGAGATGAGGGGGAGGGAGGGGGGAGAGAGAGGGAGGGGGGAAGTGGGGGGAGAGAGAGGGTGGGGGGAGGGGGAGAGAGAGGGTGGGGGGAGGGGGAGAGAGGAGGGAGGGGGGGAGAGAGAGGAGGGAGGGGGAGAGAGAGATGAGGGAGGGGGAGGAGGGAGAGAGAGAGGAAGGGGGGGAGAGAGAGGAAGGGGGGAGAGAGAGAAGAGGGAGGGGGGAGAGAGAGAAGAGGGAGGGGGGAGGGGGAGAGAGAGGAGGGAGGGGGGTTACTATAGTAATGTTACTTTGGTAACGATGTAACTGCCGTGTTACTATAGTAAGGTTACTTTGGTAATGATGTAACTGCCGTGTTACTATAGTAATGTTACTTTGGTAACGATGTAACTGCCGTGTTACTATAGTAATGTTACTTTGGTAACGATGTAACTGCCGTGTTACTATAGTAATGTTACTTTGGTAATGTTGTAACTGCCGTGTTACTATAGTAATGTTACTTTGGTAACGATGTAACTGCCGTGTTACTATAGTAATGTTACTTTGGTAACGCTGTAACTGCCGTGTTACTATAGTAATGTTACTTTGGTAACGATGTAACTGCCGTGTTACTATAGTAATGTTACTTTGGTAACGATGTAACTGCCGTGTTACTATAGTAATGTTACTTTGGTAACGATGTAACTGCCGTGTTACTATAGTAATGTTACTTTGGTAACGATGTAACTGCCGTGTTACTATAGTAATGTTACTTTGGTAACGATGTAACTGCCGTGTTACTATAGTAATGTTACTTTGGTAACGATGTAACTGCCGTGTTACTATAGTAATGTTACTTTGGTAACGATGTAACTGCCGTGTTACTATAGTAATGTTACTTTGGTAACGATGTAACTGCCGTGTTACTATAGTAATGTTACTTTGGTAACGATGTAACTGCCGTGTTACTATAGTAATGTTACTTTGGTAACGATGTAACTGCCGTGTTACTATAGTAATGTTACTTTGGTAACGATGTAACTGCCGTGTTACTATAGTAATGTTACTTTGGTAACGATGTAACTGCCGTGTTACTATAGTAATGTTACTTTGGTAACGATGTAACTGCCGTGTTACTATAGTAATGTTACTTTGGTAACGATGTAACTGCCGTGTTACTATAGTAATGTTACTCTGGTAACGATGTAACTGGCGCTGTGCTGGAATAGGAACGCGGTATCATTGGGTTACCATGACCATGTAGCATGTTACCATACAGTATGTAATGTTAATACCCGGTAACACGCCTCTCACCTGCGCTCCGAGGCACCGCGGTGCGTCACGTGTCCCGTCACCGTGTGGTGTTTGGTCCCGCGTTGGGTCTCGGTTTTTACGGCCCACGTGTTTGGAGCGGCGGAGCGGGCAAAGAGGAGCTCTAACCCGGAGCGGCAGCGCCTGCAACACGTCAATTCCACGCGTGACCTCTCAGGACATGATACCACGCGTGCGCTCCCACCAAAATCCCTCCCTGTCACCATCATGTGACATGCCGCCATGCAACTTCATATGCAACATTCTGCGACCTCACAAGTCACATGTGCCTGTACAGATCACATGACCCCACAGCCAGCATCATGCGCGCGACCCCAGAACACGCGACTCCCATGCGGGTGACCCCAGAACACGCGACCCCACGCGGGCGACCCCACGCGTGGCCCTAGAACACGCGACCCCACACGTGGCCCCAGAACACGCGACTCCCATGCGCGCGACCCCAGAACACGCGACCCCAGAACACGCGACTCCCATGCGGGTGACCCCAGAACACGCGGCCCCAGAACACGCGACCCCACCCGGGCAACCCCAGAACACGCGACCCCACGCGGGCGACCCCACGCGTGGCCCCAGAACACGCGACCCCAGAACACGCGACTCCCACGCGGGCGACCCCAGAACACGCGGCCCCAGAACACGCGACCCCACGCGTGACCCCAGAACACGCGACCCCACGTGCGGCCCTCGGCCTTCTCACCGCAGGCTGAAGCTGGGCTGTGTCCAGTTGTGTCTCAGGCTGATGGAGGCGGTGAACACCTCCCCAGGGAGTAAGGTCTTGTCCGGCAGGGCCACGGTCACCGAGTCACCCACGCTCACACGCTGAATCCGTGGTGTGCCCACTTTCACCACACGCACAGAACCCGCGACCTCTGACCCCTCCTCCGCTGCACGATCACAGTCCTCCGACACGGAGTAATTCAGGGTCACGTTAAAGGGGACGGCAGCGAGAGAGAACCAGGACGGGGGGAAGAGAAGCTCGACCACACACACATCCAGGGGGGCCTGAGGCAGGGAGGAGAGACACACAATGACACACCCACCTAATAACACAACACACACACACACATCCAGGGGGGCCTGAGGCAGGGAGGAGAGAGACACAATGACACACCCACCTAATAACACAACACACACATCCAGGGGGGCCTGAGGCAGGGAGGAGAGAGAGACACAATGACACACCCACCTAATAACACAACACACACATCCAGGGGGGCCTGAGGCAGGGAGGAGAGACACACAATGACACACCCACCTAATAACACAACACACACATCCAGGGGGGCCTGAGGCAGGGAGGAGAGAGAGACACAATGACACACCCACCTAATAACACAACACACACATCCAGGGGGGCCTGAGGCAGGGAGGAGAGAGAGACACAATGACACACCCACCTAATAACACAACACACATCCAGGGGGGGCTGAGGCAGGGAGGAGAGAGACACAATGACACACCCACCTAATAACACAACACACACATCCAGGGGGGCCTGAGGCAGGGAGGAGAGAGAGACACAATGACACACCCACCTAATAACACAACACACACATCCAGGGGGGCCTGAGGCAGGGAGGAGAGAGAGACACAATGACACACCCACCTAATAACACAACACACATCCAGGGGGGCCTGAGGCAGGGAGGAGAGACACACAATGACACACCCACCTAATAACACAACACACACACACATCCAGGGGGGCCTGAGGCAGGGAGGAGAGACACACAATGACACACCCACCTAATAACACAACACACACACACACATCCAGGGGGGCCTGAGGCAGGGAGGAGAGACACACAATGACACTCCCACCTAATAACACAACACACACATCCAGGGGGGCCTGAGGCAGGGAGGAGAGACACACAATGACACTCCCACCTAATAACACAACACACACATCCAGGGGGGCCTGAGACAGGGAGAAGAGAGAGACACAATGACACACCCACCTAATAACACAACACACACACACACATCCAGGGGGGCCTGAGGCAGGGAGGAGAGACACACAATGACACAACCACCAAATAACACAACACACACACACATCCAGGGGGACCTGAGACAGGGAGGAGAGAGAGACAATGACACACCCACCTAATAACACAACACACACACACACATCCAGGGGGGCCTGAGGCAGGGAGGAGAGACACACAATGACACACCCACCTAATAACACAACACACACATCCAGGGGGGCCTGAGGCAGGGAGGAGAGACACACAATGACACACCCACCTAATAACACAACACACACACATCCAGGGGGGCCTGAGGCAGGGAGGAGAGACACACAATGACACACCCACCTAATAACACAACACACACACACATCCAGGGGGGCCTGAGGCAGGGAGGAGAGACACACAATGACACACCCACCTAATAACACAACACACACACACATCCAGGGGGGCCTGAGGCAGGGAGGAGAGACACACAATGACACACCCACCTAATAACACAACACACACATCCAGGGGGGCCTGAGGCAGGGAGGAGAGAGACACAATGACACACCCACCTAATAACGCAACACACACACATCCAGGGGGGCCTGAGGCAGGGAGGAGAGACACACAATGACACACCCACCTAATAACACAACACACACATCCAGGGGGGCCTGAGGCAGGGAGGAGAGAGACACAATGACACACCCACCTAATAACACAACACACACACACACATCCAGGGGGGCCTGAGGCAGGGAGGAGAGAGAGACACAATGACACAACCAGCTAATAACACAACACACACACACACATCCAGGGGGGCCTGAGGCAGGGAGGAGAGACACACAATGACACACCCACCTAATAACACAACACACACACACACATCCAGGGGGGCCTGAGGCAGGGAGGAGAGACACACAATGACACACCCACCTAATAACACAACACACACACACATCCAGGGGGGCCTGAGGCAGGGAGGAGAGACACAATGACACACCCACCTAATAACACAACACACACATCCAGGGGGGCCTGAGGCAGGGAGGAGAGACACACAATGACACACCCACCTAATAACACAACACACACACATCCAGGGGGGCCTGAGGCAGGGAGGAGAGACACACAATGACACACCCACCTAATAACACAACACACACACACATCCAGGGGGGCCTGAGGCAGGGAGGAGAGACACAATGACACACCCACCTAATAACACAACACACACACACATCCAGGGGGACCTGAAGGCAGGGAGGAGAGACACAATGACACACCCACCTAATAACACAACACACACACACATCCAGGGGGGCCTGAGGTAGGGAGGAGAGACACAATGACACACCCACCTAATAACACAACACACACACACATCCAGGGGGACCTGAGGCAGGGAGGAGAGACACAATGACACACCCACCTAATAACACAACACACACACACATCCAGGGGGGCCTGAGGCAGGGAGGAGAGAGACACAGCAATACAAGCAAGCAGCTTTACACTGCAAATACAGAGCACAGCTCCTACAGCAGTACAAGCAAGCAGCTTTACACTGCCACACAGAGCCTGCAGCTCTACGCAGCAAACAGTAGCACTGCCAGCAGACCAGTGCATAACACACAGAGCATTAAATGCCTTTCTGTTTGAGTCCACCCTCTGCACAGCTACACAGTGAGGAGCTACCATCCCACCTACCCCTGCGCACGTTCCCACGGCTAGCGCCACCGGACACCCGCCAAGACACGGGTCAGAGCCACCGGACACCGTAAGTACAGCTACCCCTAAGCTTACCGCTGCAGGACACCTACCGGCACTATCTGAGACAGTCATCCATCGCTGACGCAGGTACACGCACTGGCTAAAGGCCTACACACCTGCAGCATGGCAGAACTCAGATCCTCACCAAACACCACGCAGGAGAGTGACCACTCAGACACAGAGACCCCTGCGCAACTGCAACAAAACGGATAGTCACACTGGCACAAAAAGCGCACGAAAAGTACGAATCTGACATTGAAGCGCACCGCGCTAAATTAGAGAAGGCCTGGGAAACAACCACACTTGGAATACGCAATGGCGCTGGCAATTATGTACAACAGCTCGAGCAGGCAACAACTCAATTAAAGATAGATCACTCATGCTACCAAAAGCTGTCAGAGGCATACATCACTTACTTGACCAGGGCTAACACCGGCGAAAGCCTGCAAGAAAGAGACTTACAGCATAATATTGACCGGACACGTGACAGCCGCGTGCGAACCACTATCTCAGAACCTGAGAATAAGAGAAAAGACCTTTTGCTGGAGACCACATCACAGCGTTCCAGCACATCCAGGCGCTCATCAAGGTCAGCTAAGTCAGTGCAATCCAATGTGTCCAGCGCCAGCAAGGCGTGAGCCACCACTTGTGCCAGGGCCGAATATGGTCGGAGAGAGGCAGCCGTAAGGGCAGAGAGAGCGCGCATAGAGGAGGAGGAGCAGAATGCCGCTGCCACCGCCAATACCGCCGCCGTTCGTAGAAAGGCCGAATTGGACGCGGATCTAGAAGCTCTTAGCAAAGAAGAGGACGCAGCCGCCGCCATAGCCCAAGCCGAAGTCCTAGAAGCAGCCGCGCAACAGGATGGCGGGGAGCAACCGTACAGACGGATAATCTCAGAGGATCCAGCCCAACGTACAGAAGATTATGTGAGGAGCCTCTTCAGTGTAAACACAAGCGCACCATCTCAACACGACGGGAGGGACTCCACAGACACCGAAGACTTGCTATGGGTACGTTGAGGTCACATGCTTGGTGTCGTTCGGGGAGGTTGCGACTGGTGCTCGTGGGCCATTGTCTTTCAGTGATTGATGAGTTTCCATGCCGCTCCTCCCACCTACGTCCCAGGGCTGTGATTCACACGCGGGTGTGACGCGTCCATGCGTGATGACGTATGACGTCTCCGTCACGTGACGCACACGGAAGTGCTGGCGATTGGCGTGGCTGTGTCTCAGTTACATATAAATAACACTCCAGATGGGTTAGTAGTTATTCACCTTGAGAAAGGACTATCAATAGTCCGAAACGCGTTGGTGTGGTTTTTGTTCATGATCCATTAAAATAAGCTATATTTTTTATTTTGGGAACGCATCCTTGTACTTTATTCTGGCTTTGCCAGCTTTGGATCTAGTGCTCCGTTTTTCTTTCTTGCTCAGTATACTTACCTACAGGCGGAGGCACATTTAACCCGTGGATTGCTGGATACATCAGGACTTGCTGTCAATCGTGGATATCCATCCCCATGTGAGTCTATTCCAGTTTACACACTTATATTCTGGACATTGTTTACCAGTTCATTCCATTGAAATAGATGTTTATCACACTAGTCACCGGCAGGTGTTAACTATAATTATATCCTTACTACTGTGCTTTGTGGGATTACAGTTTGACAGTTTACATCTTTTGGAATCATCTGTTATATTCATTCATTGGGTTAATTCCATTTTTACAAGAATTCATTATTTTTCAAGTTCTACTGTTTTCTATTGAGCACCATACAACGTTTTTTCTATATACCACGTGGATAAGATGCTGTTCCTTCAAGGGTACACGCTACCTGGGATAGCCACAGCCGCAACAGTGATCCACACGCCAGCGCGCACACGGATGCACTACAACAGGCTCGCAATCCAGGTACACCCACACGGGAAAACACAGCCCCTCACACCGACCAGCAGTCATCACGCGTCCACACCAAGGAAGGGGCGACCGCAAAGACCCTCCCGGCAACTACCTAAGAACGCGACCAACACACCGATGCCTCAGGCCTAACAGACATGGGCAAGTACATGATCCGGCGTGACATGGTGCAAACAGGACTTACCAACTTTGACGACCGTCCTGAGAATTACCGAATATGGAAGTTCACGTTCAAAGACGCAATCAAGAGCCTGGGCTTCTCCGCAAGGGAAGAACTCAGGCTACTAACCAAATGGCTGGGGAAAGAATCCATAGAACATGCGAAGAGACTCAGGGCAGCGAACGTGAACAACCCCCAAGTAGGTCTTGACTTGGTATGGGAAAGGCTAGAGGAGTGCTACGGTAGCCCCGAAGTGGTCGAAGTCACGCTCTTCAAAAGAGTTGACGACTTTCCAAGAATCACAGCCAAAGACTACACAAAGTTACGAGAGCTTGGAGATCTGCTACATGAGCTGGAGTTTGCAAGAACAGACCAATCCTTAACGTCCTGGACTCAGCTCGCGGAGTGAGACCCATCTTGGAGAAGCTACCCTACAACCTCCACGAAAGATGGATGTCACAAGGCTCCAAATACAAAAGGGAGAAGCAAGTCACCTTCCCCCCCTTCTCATTATTCTTGAGCTTCATTCGCGAAGCAGCAAGGACAAGAAACGATCCCAGTTTCATCTTGGGTGCGCAAACCACACACAGTGCAAGTGACCTGAGGAATGAGAGATACGGTAACACTCGAACACCCATCTTGGTCCACAGGACGGACGTGTCCCCCACGACCCAAACAAGTCCCGACCAGTCGGTCGCTGAAAACAAGAAACCAAGGGACCCAAACAGGGAGTGTCCCATACACAAGAAGCCACACCCACTTAACAGGTGCTTTGGGTTCAGGATGAAGTCCCTAGAGGAACGCAAGAAGTTACTCTGAGAATTCGGAGTTTGCTTCAGGTGCTTCAATTCCACAACTCACCTGGCCAGAGACTGTAAAGAGGCCATCGAATGTGCAGTGTGCAAAAGTGACAAGCACGTAACATCGCTACATCCAGAGGCGCTGACACTCCACCAACTCAACAACCCATTCTCCATAACGGAGCATTGCGGGGAGGAAGGAGAAGGAGAGCCAACATCTGTCACGTCTCAGTGCACTGAGGTTTGCGGAAAAGGATGTGACAAAAGGTCTTGCCCCAAAATATGCCTAGTCGCAGTGCACCCCCAGGGACAACCTGAGAGGGCGGTTAGGATGTACGCCATCATCGATGATCAGAGCAACAGATCATTGGCGAAGATGGAATTCTTCAGCTTGTTCAACGCACAAGACAATGCCTCACCCTACACCCTCAGAACCTGTGCAGGGTTAACTGAGACAACAGGGAGAAGAGCAAATGGCTACATCATACGTGCAGTGAACAACAGAGTGAAGATAGCTCTCCCCACACTCATCGAGTGCAACTACATGGCGGCAAACGGATGAGATTCCCACACCAGACGTGGCACGCCATCACCCGCACCTCAGAGGAATAGCCAACTACATCCCGCCGGTAGAACAAGGCGCCAAGATCTTGCTGCTGCTCGGTAGGGACATCCTGAGGGTACAAAAAGTCTGTAAACAGCGCAACGGACCCCACAACGCCCCATTCGCCCAAAGACTTGACCTAGGATGGGTGATAGTGAGCAACGTGTGCATTGAAAAAGGGCACGAACCAGACTATGTTGACGCCCGCAGAACAGTGATAACAGAATGTGGACACACATCCCTCTCCGACTCATGTCTTGGCCATATCCAAGTCACAGAAGGGCCAAGTGAGGAGAAGAGACAAGGTCATACCCCTGAGATCAACTAAAACACCTTCGCATCAGGGGAATTTGACAATGGCATAGGATGCTTAGTAGTCCAGACCACTAAGGATGATGAGTCGACTCCACTACAGGAAGAAAGTAACCTCCTGAAGGTGACCGACAAAAGGATCGTCCAAAGAAAAAAAACAATCGGACAGTCCTCCTGCGAGCAATAGCACAGCTAAGACGTACAGTCATTCCTCTCTGCAGAATAAAGTACCAAGTGGCAAAGCAGCCAACCGCCACAGCTGGCATAACCGCAAAAGATTGCACCCTGCAGTTGAAACTACAGGGGCAAAAAGACTGTTCCTTCAGAGGCGTAAAAAGAGACAGTCGCAGAGACATTTCACAAAGGGATTTACAAGGGCAAAAGAGACTGTTCTTCGTCATGTCCAGGGAGAAAACAACCTCCTGAGGGCAGTTAACAAAGAGACACAAATGCGTATCACCAAAATACGTGGAGACGTTCTCGTGCAAGAGAAATGCACCGATGACTTAGGGTGCACAGCGTTCCAGACATCATGGGACGATGACAAGCAAACACCATCGATGGAAGATGGAGAATTCCTGAAGTTAATGGATAAGGAGCTGTTCAAAGACGGATCAGGCAGTTGGGTGACCCCGCTACCATTCCGTTCACCAAGTAGACGCCTCCCAAACAACAGAGAACATGCCATCTCTAGGCTCACGTCGCTCTGCTGCGACCTACAAAGGAAACCGGAGACCAAACAAAACTTTATGGCCTTCATCCAGAAGACATTCCTTAGCCGCTACGCAGAACCAGCGCCCTCACTGAAGGAAGGTGAAGAATGCTGGTACCTCCCATCATCTGGCGTCTACCACCCCCAGAAACCTGGTCAAGTCCGGGTAGCGTACGATTCCTGTGCTCAGCACCAGGGAGTCTCTCCAGACTACGCCCTCCTTAGTGAACCAGACTTGACAAACAGTCTTTTAGGAGTGTCGATCCGCTTCCGCAAGGAGCCAATAGCCATCTCCTTCCGCCAAATGCCAGGTGACAAAGTGAATGGCTGGCACGACTGGCATAAATACAAGGGGATGCACTCTGTAGATAAAACTACAGAGACAAAAGGACTGTTCTCTCATAAGTTTAAAAGGAAACAAGGCCAGAGACATTTGCAAAAGACATTGTGGTGCACCCAGCTAACCTGGACCGGTGCATCCACTTGGCATCCTTTGTCAAAGAACCTTGGCCAAGGGACTTTGAGGCCAGTGATACCGGCCGGTATCACATCGTTGTGTGGACATGGACTTTCGCATTGTTTTGTGAATACGATGTTATGTATTGTTTTGCATTTTACATATGTAACTGGAGCTATTCACACATCACACGTGACCCTGGTTCCAGGATACCCAATAACACAACACACACATCCAGGGGGACTTGAGATAGGGAGGAGAGAGAGACAATGACACAACCAGCTAATAACACAACACACACACACATCCATGGGGACCTGAGATAGGGAGGAGAGAGAGACACAATCAGCTAATAACACAACATACACATCCAGAGGGACCTGAGACAGGGAGGAGAGACACAATTACACAACACACACACACATCCTGGGGGACCTGAGACAGGGAGGAGAGACACAATGACACAGCCACCTAATAACACAACACACACATCCAGAGGGAGAGACAATTACACAACCATTCAATAACACAACACACATCCAGAGGGACCAGAGACACTATCATACAGATAAGCCATTAAACACAACTTAAAATCATAGTATACTGGGAAAAATATAACATAAACAAAGTGCTTCTACAGATGTGTAACACAGCAAAACATGCACAATTGTCAACACCAACACACCTCTCTGCAGCATTACCAGCGCAATCCCCAGTAACCAACTCTCCTCTCTGCAGCATTACCAGTGCAATCCCCAGTAACCAACTCACCGCTCTGCAGCATTACCAGCGCAATCCCCAGTAACCAACTCACCTCTCTGCAGCATTACCAGCGCAATCCCCAGTAACCAACTCACCTCTCTGCAGCATTACCAGCGCAATCCCCAGTAACCAACTCACCTCTCTGCAGCATTACCAGCGCAATCCCCAGTAACCAACTCACCTCTCTGCAGCATTACCAGCGCAATCCCCAGTAACCAACTCACCTCTCTGCAGCATTACCAGCGCAATCCCCAGTAACCAACTCACCTCTCTGCAGCATTACCAGCGCAATCCCCAGTAACCAACTCACCTCTCTGCAGCATTACCAGCGCAATCCCCAGTAACCAACTCACCTCTCTGCAGCATTACCAGCGCAATCCCCAGTAACCAACTCACCTCTCTGCAGCATTACCAGCGCAATCCCCAGTAACCAACTCACCTCTCTGCAGCATTACCAGCGCAATCCCCAGTAACCAACTCACCTCTCTGCAGCATTACCAGTGCAATCCCCAGTAACCAACTCACCTCTCTGCAGCATTACCAGTGCAATCCCCAGTAACCAACTCACCTCTCTGCAGCATTACCAGCGCAATCCCCAGTAACCAACTCATCTCTCTGCAGCATTACCAGTGCAATCCCCAGTAACCAACTCACCTCTCTGCAGCATTACCAGCGCAATCCCCAGTAACCAACTCACCTCTCTGCAGCATTACCAGCGCAATCCCCAGTAACCAACTCACCGCTCTGCAGCATTACCAGTGCAATCCCCAGTAACCAACTCACCTCTCTGCAGCATTACCAGCGCAATCCCCAGTAACCAACTCACCGCTCTGCAGCATTACCAGCGCAATCCCCAGTAACCAACTCACCTCTCTGCAGCATTACCAGCGCAATCCCCAGTAACCAACTCACCTCTCTGCAGCATTACCAGCGCAATCCCCAGTAACCAACTCACCTCTCTGCAGCATTACCAGCGCAATCCCCAGTAACCAACTCACCTCTCTGCAGCATTACCAGTGCAATCCCCAGTAACCAACTCACCTCTCTGCAACATTACCAGCGCAATCCCCAGTAACCAACTCACCTCTCTGCAGCATTACCAGCGCAATCCCCAGTAACCAACTCACCTCTCTGCAGCATTACCAGCGCAATCCCCAGTAACCAACTCACCTCTCTGCAGCATTACCAGTGCAATCCCCAGTAACCAACTCACCTCTCTGCAGCATTACCAGCGCAATCCCCAGTAACCAACTCACCTCTCTGCAGCATTACCAGCGCAATCCCCAGTAACCAACTCACCTCTCTGCAGCATTACCAGTGCAATCCCCAGTAACCAACTCACCTCTCTGCAGCATTACCAGCGCAATCCCCAGTAACCAACTCGCCTCTCTGCAGCATTACCAGTGCAATCCCCAGTAACCAACTCACCTCTCTGCAGCATTACCAGCGCAATCCCCAGTAACCAACTCACCTCTCTGCAGCATTACCAGCGCAATCCCCAGTAACCAACTCACCTCTCTGCAGCATTACCAGTGCAATCCCCAGTAACAAACTCACCTCTCTGCAGCATTACCAGCGCAATCCCCAGTAACCAACTCCCCTCTCTGCAGCATTACCAGCGCAATCCCCAGTAACCAACTCACCGCTCTGCAGCATTACCAGTGCAATCCCCAGTAACCAACTCACCTCTCTGCAGCATTACCAGCGCAATCCCCAGTAACCATCTCACCTCTCTGCAGCATTACCAGCGCAATCCCCAGTAACCAACTCACCTCTCTGCAGCATTACCAGCGCAATCCCCAGTAACCAACTCACCTCTCTGCAGCATTACCAGCGCAATCCCCAGTAACCAACTCACCTCTCTGCAGCATTACCAGCGCAATCCCCAGTAACCAACTCACCTCTCTGCAGCATTACCAGCGCAATCCCCAGTAACCAACTCACCTCTCTGCAGCATTACCAGTGCAATCCCCAGTAACCAACTCACCTCTCTGCAGCATTACCAGCGCAATCCCCAGTAACCAACTCACCTCTCTGCAGCATTACCAGCGCAATCCCCAGTAACCAACTCACCTCTCTGCAGCATTACCAGCGCAATCCCCAGTAACCAACTCACCTCTCTGCAGCATTACCAGCGCAATCCCCAGTAACCAACTCACCTCTCTGCAGCATTACCAGCGCAATCCCCAGTAACCAACTCACCTCTCTGCAGCATTACCAGTGCAATCCCCAGTAACCAACACACCTCTCTGCAGCATTACCAGTGCAATCCCCAGTAACCAACTCACCTCTCTGCAGCATTACCAGTGCAATCCCCAGTAACCAACTCACCTCTCTGCAGCATTACCAGCGCAATCCCCAGTAACCAACTCGCCTCTCTGCAGCATTACCAGTGCAATCCCCAGTAACCAACTCACCTCTCTGCAGCATTACCAGTGCAATCCCCAGTAACCAACTCACCTCTCTGCAGCATTACCAGTGCAATCCCCAGTAACCAACTCACCTCTCTGCAGCATTACCAGTGCAATCCCCAGTAACCAACTCACCTCTCTGCAGCATTACCAGTGCAATCCCCAGTAACAAACTCATCTCTCTGCAGCATTACCAGTGCAATCCCCAGTAACCAACTCACCTCTCTGCAGCATTACCAGCGCAATCCCCAGTAACCAACTCACCTCTCTGCAGCATTACCAGTGCAATCCCCAGTAACCAACTCACCTCTCTGCAGCATTACCAGTGCAATCCCCAGTAACCAACTCACCTCTCTGCAGCATTACCAGCGCAATCCCCAGTAACCAACTCACCACTCTGCAGCATTACCAGTGCAATCCCCAGTAACCAACTCACCGCTCTGCAGCATTACCAGCGCAATCCCCAGTAACCAACACACCTCTCTGCAGCATTACCAGTGCAATCCTGAGTAACCAACTCACCTCTCTGCAGCATTACCAGCGCAATCCCCAGTAACCAACTCACCGCTCTGCAGCATTACCAGCGCAATCCCCAGTAACCAACTCACCTCTCTGCAGCATTACCAGCGCAATCCCCAGTAACCATCTCACCTCTCTGCAGCATTACCAGCGCAATCCCCAGTAACAAAATCACCTCTCTGCAGCATTACCAGCGCAATCCCCAGTAACCAACTCACCTCTCTGCAGCATTACCAGCGCAATCCCCAGTAACCAACTCACCTCTCTGCAGCATTACCAGCGCAATCCCCAGTAACCAACTCACCTCTCTGCAGCATTACCAGCGCAATCCCCAGTAACCAACACACCTCTCTGCAGCATTACCAGTGCAATCCCCAGTAACCAACTCACCTCTCTGCAGCATTACCAGTGCAATCCCCAGTAACCAACTCACCTCTCTGCAGCATTACCAGCGCAATCCCCAGTAACCAACTCACCTCTCTGCAGCATTACCAGCGCAATCCCCAGTAACCAACACACCTCTCTGCAGCATTACCAGTGCAATCCCCAGTAACCAACTCACCTCTCTGCAGCATTACCAGTGCAATCCCCAGTAACCAACTCACCTCTCTGCAGCATTACCAGCGCAATCCCCAGTAACCAACTCACCTCTCTGCAGCATTACCAGCGCAATCCCCAGTAACCAACACACCTCTCTGCAGCATTACCAGTGCAATCCCCAGTAACCAACTCACCTCTCTGCAGCATTACCAGTGCAATCCCCAGTAACCAACTCACCTCTCTGCAGCATTACCAGTGCAATCCCCTGTAACCAACTCACCTCTCTGCAGCATTACCAGCGCAATCCCCAGTAACCAACACACCTCTCTGCAGCATTACCAGTGCAATCCCCAGTAACCAACTCACCTCTCTGCAGCATTACCAGTGCAATCCCCAGTAACCAACTCACCTCTCTGCAGCATTACCAGCGCAATCCCCAGTAACCAACTCACCTCTCTGCAGCATTACCAGCGCAATCCCCAGTAACCAACTCACCTCTCTGCAGCATTACCAGTGCAATCCCCAGTAACCAACTCACCTCTCTGCAGCATTACCAGTGCAATCCCCAGTAACCAACTCACCTCTCTGCAGCATTACCAGCGCAATCCCCAGTAACCAACTCACCACTCTGCAGCATTACCAGTGCAATCCCCAGTAACCAACTCACCGCTCTGCAGCATTACCAGCGCAATCCCCAGTAACCAACACACCTCTCTGCAGCATTACCAGTGCAATCCTGAGTAACCAACTCACCTCTCTGCAGCATTACCAGCGCAATCCCCAGTAACCAACTCACCGCTCTGCAGCATTACCAGCGCAATCCCCAGTAACCAACTCACCTCTCTGCAGCATTACCAGCGCAATCCCCAGTAACCATCTCACCTCTCTGCAGCATTACCAGCGCAATCCCCAGTAACAAAATCACCTCTCTGCAGCATTACCAGCGCAATCCCCAGTAACCAACTCACCTCTCTGCAGCATTACCAGCGCAATCCCCAGTAACCAACTCACCTCTCTGCAGCATTACCAGCGCAATCCCCAGTAACCAACTCACCTCTCTGCAGCATTACCAGCGCAATCCCCAGTAACCAACACACCTCTCTGCAGCATTACCAGTGCAATCCCCAGTAACCAACTCACCTCTCTGCAGCATTACCAGTGCAATCCCCAGTAACCAACTCACCTCTCTGCAGCATTACCAGCGCAATCCCCAGTAACCAACTCACCTCTCTGCAGCATTACCAGCGCAATCCCCAGTAACCAACACACCTCTCTGCAGCATTACCAGTGCAATCCCCAGTAACCAACTCACCTCTCTGCAGCATTACCAGTGCAATCCCCAGTAACCAACTCACCTCTCTGCAGCATTACCAGCGCAATCCCCAGTAACCAACTCACCTCTCTGCAGCATTACCAGCGCAATCCCCAGTAACCAACTCACCTCTCTGCAGCATTACCAGTGCAATCCCCAGTAACCAACTCACCTCTCTGCAGCATTACCAGCGCAATCCCCAGTAACCAACACACCTCTCTGCAGCATTACCAGTGCAATCCCCAGTAACCAACTCACCTCTCTGCAGCATTACCAGTGCAATCCCCAGTAACCAACTCACCTCTCTGCAGCATTACCAGTGCAATCCCCTGTAACCAACTCACCTCTCTGCAGCATTACCAGCGCAATCCCCAGTAACCAACACACCTCTCTGCAGCATTACCAGTGCAATCCCCAGTTACCAACTCACCTCTCTGCAGCATTACCAGTGCAATCCCCAGTAACCAACTCACCTCTCTGCAGCATTACCAGCGCAATCCCCAGTAACCAACTCACCTCTCTGCAGCATTACCAGCGCAATCCCCAGTAACCAACACACCTCTCTGCAGCATTACCAGCGCAATCCCCAGTAACCAACTCACCTCTCTGCAGCATTACCAGTGCAATCCCCAGTAACCAACTCACCTCTCTGCAGCATTACCAGCGCAATCCCCAGTAACCAACTCACCTCTCTGCAGCATTACCAGCGCAATCCCCAGTAACCAACACACCTCTCTGCAGCATTACCAGTGCAATCCCCAGTAACCAACTCACCTCTCTGCAGCATTACCAGTGCAATCCCCAGTAACCAACTCACCTCTCTGCAGCATTACCAGCGCAATCCCCAGTAACCAACTCACCTCTCTGCAGCATTACCAGCGCAATCCCCAGTAACCAACACACCTCTCTGCAGCATTACCAGCGCAATCCCCAGTAACCAACTCACCTCTCTGCAGCATTACCAGTGCAATCCCCAGTAACCAACTCACCTCTCTGCAGCATTACCAGCGCAATCCCCAGTAACCAACTCACCTCTCTGCAGCATTACCAGCGCAATCCCCAGTAACCAACACACCTCTCTGCAGCATTACCAGTGCAATCCCCAGTAACCAACTCACCTCTCTGCAGCATTACCAGTGCAATCCCCAGTAACCAACTCACCTCTCTGCAGCATTACCAGCGCAATCCCCAGTAACCAACTCACCTCTCTGCAGCATTACCAGCACAATCCCCAGTAACCAACTCACCTCTCTGCAGCATTACCAGTGCAATCCCCAGTAACCAACTCACCTCTCTGCAGCATTACCAGCGCAATCCCCAGTAACCAACTCACCTCTCTGCAGCATTACCAGTGCAATCCCCAGTAACCAACTCACCTCTCTGCAGCATTACCAGTGCAATCCCCTGTAACCAACTCACCTCTCTGCAGCATTACCAGCGCAATCCCCAGTAACCAACACACCTCTCTGCAGCATTACCAGTGCAATCCCCAGTAACCAACTCACCTCTCTGCAGCATTACCAGTGCAATCCCCAGTAACCAACTCACCTCTCTGCAGCATTACCAGCGCAATCCCCAGTAACCAACTCACCTCTCTGCAGCATTACCAGCGCAATCCCCAGTAACCAACACACCTCTCTGCAGCATTACCAGCGCAATCCCCAGTAACCAACTCACCTCTCTGCAGCATTACCAGTGCAATCCCCAGTAACCAACTCACCTCTCTGCAGCATTACCAGCGCAATCCCCAGTAACCAACTCACCTCTCTGCAGCATTACCAGCGCAATCCCCAGTAACCAACACACCTCTCTGCAGCATTACCAGTGCAATCCCCAGTAACCAACTCACCTCTCTGCAGCATTACCAGTGCAATCCCCAGTAACCAACTCACCTCTCTGCAGCATTACCAGCGCAATCCCCAGTAACCAACTCACCTCTCTGCAGCATTACCAGCGCAATCCCCAGTAACCAACACACCTCTCTGCAGCATTACCAGCGCAATCCCCAGTAACCAACTCACCTCTCTGCAGCATTACCAGTGCAATCCCCAGTAACCAACTCACCTCTCTGCAGCATTACCAGCGCAATCCCCAGTAACCAACTCACCTCTCTGCAGCATTACCAGCGCAATCCCCAGTAACCAACACACCTCTCTGCAGCATTACCAGTGCAATCCCCAGTAACCAACTCACCTCTCTGCAGCATTACCAGTGCAATCCCCAGTAACCAACTCACCTCTCTGCAGCATTACCAGCGCAATCCCCAGTAACCAACTCACCTCTCTGCAGCATTACCAGCGCAATCCCCAGTAACCAACTCACCTCTCTGCAGCATTACCAGTGCAATCCCCAGTAACCAACTCACCTCTCTGCAGCATTACCAGCGCAATCCCCAGTAACCAACTCACCTCTCTGCAGCATTACCAGTGCAATCCCCAGTAACCAACTCACCTCTCTGCAGCATTACCAGCGCAATCCCCAGTAAACAACTCACCTCTCTGCAGCATTACCAGTGCAATCCCCAGTAACCAACTCACCTCTCTGCAGCATTACCAGTTACAGATCGTCTCTTCATCAAAAACTCAAAAAAGGACTAGCAAGCACCCACGCAGGACAAGCAGCCCACGCAGGACAAGCAGCCCACGCAGGACAAGCACCCACGCAGGACAAGCAGCCCACGCAGGACAAGCAGCCCACGCAGGACAAGCACCCACGCAAGACAAGCACCCACGCAGGACAAGCAACCCACGCAGGATAAGCACCCACGCAGGACAAGCACCCACGCAGGACAAGCAACCCACGCAGGACAAGCAACCCACGCAGGACAAGCAGCCCACGCAGGACAAGCACCCACGCAGGACAAGCAGCCCACGCAGGACAAGCAGCCACGCAGGTCAAGCAGCCCACGCAGGACAAGCACCCACACAGGACAAGCACCCACGCAGCACAAGCACCCACGCAGCACAAGCACCCACGCAGGACAGGCACCCACACAGGACAGGCACCCACACAGGACAAGCACCCACGCAGGACAAGCACCCACGCAGGACAAGCACCCACGCAGGACAAGCAGCCATGCAGGACAAGCACCAACGCAGGACAAGCAGCCCACGCAGGACAAGCACCCACGCAGGACAAGCACCAACGCAGGACAAGCACCCACGCAGGACAAGCACCCACGCAGGACAAGCACCCACGCAGGACAAGCACCCACGCAGGACAAGCACCCACGCAGGACAAGCACCCACCTGTATCCTGCAGCTCCCTTGCACGCTCACCCCGCCGTGAGTCCCTTGCACACTCACACACGGGGGCTGAGATCCTCGGCTGGGTCCGTCTGTTCCTGACCGGTGAAACAAAATGCGTGCGACGGGGTCAGAGGGCGACACCTCGTCCCCCACAACCTCTCCTCGCACGCCCATCGCCCGGGCTCCCAATAACTGCCATGGGACGCTCTGCAGGGGGGCAACAAAAAAAGGGGAGATCAGGAGCGGAGCTACAGACCTAGGGTCCCATCGCACCCCAACATCCACAGTGCTGCAGCAGAGCTACGGTGGGGGGACGGAGGGAGGTCAGTGGGGGAGCGGAGGGAGGGGTCAGTGGGGGAGCGGAAGGGGGGAGATCAGTGGGGCTTTGGAAGAAGGTCAGAGGGGGGGTTTGTGGGGGTGTGGAAGAAGGTCAGAGGTGGGGTTTGTGGAGGTGTGGAAGAAGGTCAGAGGGGGGGTTTGTGGGGGTGTGGAAGGGGGTCAGGGGGGGTTTGTGGGGGTGTGGAAGAAGGTCAGAGTGGGGGTTTGTGGGGGTGTGGAAGAGGGTCAGGGGGGGTTTGTGGGGGTGTGGAAGAAGGTCAGAGGGGGGGTTTGTGGTTGTGTGGAAGAAGGTCAGAGGGGGGGTTTGTGGGGGTGTGGAAGGGGGTCGGGAGGGTTTGTGGGGGTGTGGAAGGGGTCGTGGGGGAGTGGATGTGGGTTGGAGGGGGAGCGTTAGTGGAGGTACAGCAGAAGGGGGGGGCGGGGGGTGGAAAGGGTGAGGAGCCCAGAATTTCTTTGCCACCAGGCCCACTGGTTCAGACCCTGCGGGAGGTACATGTCACAGACGCAATCCCATGTAGCCGTCTAAAACAAGAGAGACCTTTGTAATTAATGTAACAGTGGAACTGGCGTCCCTAAACCCTGCCAGTATCCCACACCTCCGAGAGCCAGGAGGGGGAGAGAGGGGCCTGCCTGTGCAAACTCTAAGGCTGCGTCCATAGGACTGCAGCCGTGCGGAGGCGCGCGGAGGCTGAGGGGAAGCGGGTGCATTCCCTGGCCTTGGTCAGCGCGCCGCCCGGGGGTGTGTCGGGGGGGTGTGACGCCACGGAGCTGGTTCACCCTCATTGGGCGAACCGCTCACGTGACCGGCCCTGCGCTCCCGTGAGCGCGAAATCTATCGGAAGCGTGCGCGAGCCCCAGCTAAAGCCGCTCTCGTTGCGGCTGCAGGGGCTCACTGGCAAGCGTGCAGAAGCGTGAGTCTTATTCAAATGATAGATTTTCGCGCTCACGGGAGCGCAGGGCCGGTCACGTGAGCGGTTCGCCCAATGAGGGTGAACCAGCTCCGTGGCGTCACACCCCCCCGACACACCCCCGGGCGGCGCGCTGACCAAGGCCAGGGAATGCACCCGCTTCCCCTCAGCCTCCGCGCGGCTGCTGCAACCCTGGACGCAGCTTAACACAGGGATATCAGACGGGAGCGTATCACACCCCTCCCTCAGCGCACTGCGTTTCCAAACTCACTTTAACAACTAATTTCAAAATACTTTGTGTCAGATTTTAGTTACATTTAAAAAAAACACCCAGATGTGACCCCTTAACCCTGTCACTGCCATTAGTACACTTTGTCCCTAGGAGAGACTGACCCCTTAACCCTGTCACTGCCATTAGTACACTTTGTCCCTAGGAGGGACTGACCCCTTAACCCTGTCACTGCCATTAGTACACTTTGCCCCTAGGAGAGACTGACCCCTTAACCCTGTCACTGCCATTAGTACACTTTGCCCCTAGGAGGGACTGACCCCTTAACCCTGTCACTGCCATTAGTACACTTTGCCCCTAGGAGAGACTGACCCCTTAACCCTGTCACTGCCATTAGTACACTTTGCCCCTAGGAGGGACTGACCCCTTAACCATGTCACTGCCATTAGTACACTTTGTCCCTAGGAGAGACTGACCCCTTAACCCTGTCACTGCCATTAGTACACTTTGCCCCTAGGAGGGACTGACCCCTTAACCATGTCACTGCCATTAGTACACTTTGTCCCTAGGAGAGACTGACCCCTTAACCCTGTCACTGCCATTAGTACACTTTGCCCCTAGGAGAGACTGACCCCTTAACCCTGTCACTGCCATTAGTACACTTTGCCCCTAGGAGGGACTGACCCCTTAACCATGTCACTGCCATTAGTACACTTTGTCCCTAGGAGAGACTGACCCCTTAACCATGTCACTGCCATTAGTACACTTTGCCCCTAGGAGAGACTGACCCCTTAACCCTGTCACTGCCATTAGTACACTTTGTCCCTAGGAGAGACTGACCCCTTAACCCTGTCACTGCCATTAGTACACTTTGTCCCTAGGAGGGACTGACCCCTTAACCCTGTCACTGCCATTAGTACACTTTGCCCCTAGGAGAGACTGACCCCTTAACCCTGTCACTGCCATTAGTACACTTTGCCCCTAGGAGGGACTGACCCCTTAACCCTGTCACTGCCATTAGTACACTTTGCCCCTAGGAGAGACTGACCCCTTAACCCTGTCACTGCCATTAGTACACTTTGCCCCTAGGAGGGACTGACCCCTTAACCATGTCACTGCCATTAGTACACTTTGTCCCTAGGAGAGACTGACCCCTTAACCCTGTCACTGCCATTAGTACACTTTGCCCCTAGGAGGGACTGACCCCTTAACCATGTCACTGCCATTAGTACACTTTGTCCCTAGGAGAGACTGACCCCTTAACCCTGTCACTGCCATTAGTACACTTTGCCCCTAGGAGAGACTGACCCCTTAACCCTGTCACTGCCATTAGTACACTTTGCCCCTAGGAGGGACTGACCCCTTAACCATGTCACTGCCATTAGTACACTTTGTCCCTAGGAGAGACTGACCCCTTAACCATGTCACTGCCATTAGTACACTTTGCCCCTAGGAGAGACTGACCCCTTAACCCTGTCACTGCCATTAGTACACTTTGTCCCTAGGAGAGACTGACCCCTTAACCCTGTCACTGCCATTAGTACACTTTGTCCCTAGGAGGGACTGACCCCTTAACCCTGTCACTGCCATTAGTACACTTTGCCCCTAGGAGAGACTGACCCCTTAACCCTGTCACTGCCATTAGTACACTTTGCCCCTAGGAGGGACTGACCCCTTAACCCTGTCACTGCCATTAGTACACTTTGCCCCTAGGAGAGACTGACCCCTTAACCCTGTCACTGCCATTAGTACACTTTGCCCCTAGGAGGGACTGACCCCTTAACCATGTCACTGCCATTAGTACACTTTGTCCCTAGGAGGGACTGACCCATTAACCATGTCACTGCCATTAGTACACTTTGCCCCTAGGAGAGACTGACCCCTTAACCCTGTCACTGCCATTAGTACACTTTGCCCCTAGGAGGGACTGACCCCTTAACAATGTCACTGTCATTAGTACACTTTGCCCCTAGGAGAGACTGACCCCTTAACCATGTCACTGCCATTAGTACACTTTGTCCCTAGGAGGGACTGACCCCTTAACCCTGTCACTGCCATTAGTACACTTTGCCCCTAGGAGAGACTGACCCCTTAACCCTGTCACTGCCATTAGTACACTTTGCCCCTAGGAGGGACTGACCCATTAACCCTGTCACTGCCATTAGTACACTTTGCCCCTAGGAGGGACTGACCCCTTAACCATGTCACTGCCATTAGTACACTTTGCCCATAGGAGGGACTGACCCCTTAACCCTGTCACTGCCATTAGTACACTTTGCCCTTAGAAGGGACTGACCCCTTAACCATGTCACTGCCATTAGTACACTTTGCCCCTAGGAGGGACTGACCCCTTAACCATGTCACTGCCATTAATACACTTTGCCCCTAGGAGAGACTGACCCCTTAACCATGTCACTGCCATTAGTACACTTTGCCCCTAGGAGGGACTGACCCCTTAACCCTGTCACTGCCATTAGTACACTTTGACCCTAGGAGGGACTGACCCCTTAACCCTGTGCTGCAGGTCACACGGGGCCTTTTAGTTTCTTACAAGTTAACCCCCTCCCTGCCATATAACGCAACATTTACGGAGAGACCCGTTGGGTGAAATAAGCGTGTCTGAACCCCGCGCAGAAATACTCCGTCAATCTTCCTCGGAGACGGTCGGAAAGCTTGTCCTCAATGTTAAATGCATTTAGAATACTTTACTTCGGCCCCTAATTATCGCTCGTTAACCCCTTGCAGTTAATGGCGGATAACGAGTAATAATGACCGCCGCAGTTTAGAGGAACTGATCCACCCATCAGACAGCGAGGTTTCCTTGGCCTGGTTACCTCTAGGACCTGTATGTGCTGATACGATGCCCGGACGTGCGGCTCGCGGGATCCAAGACGCGTGACGAGAAAGGTCTCGCTGTGTGACGGCGTCGTAGCGCTGTGTGATGTCACGGCGTCCTCACCAGGCACTGCTTGCTGCAGGCGGAAATACTGCGGAACGTCTCTGACCTCCAGTGAGACCGGCAGCGAGGGGAGACCGGGGGAGCCGCTGACCGCTGACGAGAGACGTATGGAAATACATATATATACCACTGCTATATACACGACAATACAGCACACCTACACATACAGCGCCGGTGCCATACACCATCAACCCTGTATACACAAATATACACCACCGGTGCTTATAACATATAGACATGACACGACATACTGTACACACTCCCAGTGCTATATACATGTACAAGATATCATACACACCGCCGGCGCTATATACACATAGATACAGTGCTGTATACACCACTGGTGCTATATACACACACGTCATTACATACAGTAAACACAAGTCCTGTATATAGCACTGCCCGGGTACACATACACATGCAGGCAGATAGCGGTGTCGCTTCACCCCGTGTAGCCCCATTACATACAGTATACAGCACTGCCCGGGCACATATACACACGCTGACAGATAGCGGTGCCGCCTCACCCCGTGTAGCCCCATTACATACCGTATACAGCACTGCCCGGGCACATATACACACGCTGACAGATAGCGGTGCCGCCTCACCCCGTGTAGCCCCATTACATACCGTATACAGCACTGCCCGGGCACATATACACACGCTGACAGATAGCGGTGCCGCCTCACCCCGTGTAGCCCCATTACATACAGTATACAGCACTGCCCGGGCACATATACACACGCTGACAGATAGCGGTGCCGCCTCACCCCGTGTAGCCCCATTACATACAGTATACAGCACTGCCCGGGCACATATACACACGCTGACAGATAGCGGTGCCGCCTCACCCCGTGTAGCCCCATTACATACCGTATACAGCACTGCCCGGGCACATATACACACGCTGACAGATAGCGGTGCCGCCTCACCCCATGTAGCCCCATTACATACAGTATACAGCACTGCCCGGGCACATATACACACGCTGACAGATAGCGGTGCCGCCTCACCCCGTGTAGCCCCATTACATACAGTATACAGCACTGCCCGGGCACATATACACACGCTGACAGATAGCGGTGCCGCCTCACCCCGTGTAGCATCATTAAATACAGTATACAGCACTGCCCGGGCACATATACACACGCTGACAGATAGCGGTGCCACCTCACCCCGTGTAGCATCATTACATACAGTATACAGCACTGCCCGGACACATATACACACGCTGACAGATAGCGGTGCCGCCTCACCCTGTGTAGCCCCATTACATACAGTATACAGTACTGCCTGGGCACATATACACACGCTGACAGATAGCGGTGCCGCCTCACCCTGTGTAGCCCCATTACATACAGTATACAGCACTGCCCGGGCACATATACACACGCTGACAGATAGCGGTGCCGCCTCACCCCGTGTAGCATCATTACATACAGTATACAGCACTGCCCGGGCACATATACACACGCTGACAGATAGCGGTGCCGCCTCACCCCGTGTAGCATCATTACATACAGTATACAGTACTGCCTGGGCACATATACACACGCTGACAGATAGCGGTGCCGCCTCACCCCGTGTAGCCCTATTACATACAGTATACAGCACTGCCCGGGCACACATACACACACTGACAGATAGCGGTGCCGCCTCACCCCGTGTAGCCCCATTACATACAGTATACAGCACTGCCCGGGCACATATACACACGCTGACAGATAGCGGTGCCGCCTCACCCCGTGTAGCCCCATTACATACAGTATACAGCACTGCCCGGGCACACATACACACACTGACAGATAGCGGTGCCGCCTCACCCCGTGTAGCCCTATTACATACAGTATACAGCACTGCCCGGGCACACATACACACGCTGACAGATAGCGGTGCCGCCTCGCCCCATTACATACAGTATACAGCACTGCCCGGGCACACATACACACGCTGACAGATAGCGGTGCCGCCTCACCCCGTGTAGCCCTATTACATACAGTATACAGCACTGCCCGGACACATATACACACGCTGACAGATAGCGGTGCCGCCTCACCCCGTGTAGCCTCATTACATACAGTATACAGCACTGCCCGGGCACATATACACACGCTGACAGATAGCGGTGCCGCCTCACCCCGTGTAGCCCCATTACATATAGTATACAGCACTGCCCGGGCACATATACCCACGCTGACAGATAGCGGTGCCGCCTCACCCCGTGTAGCCCCATTACATACAGTATACAGCACTGCCCGGGCACATATACACACGCTGACAGATAGCAGTGCCGCCTCACCCCATGTAGCATCATTACATACAGTATACAGCACTGCCCGGGCACATATACACACGCTGACAGATAGCGGTGCCGCCTCACCCCGTGTAGCCCCATTACATACAGTATACAGCACTGCCCGGGCACATATACACACGCTGACAGATAGCGGTGCCGCCTCACCCCGTGTAGCCCCATTACATACAGTATACAGCACTGCCCGGGCACATATACACACGCTGACAGATAGCGGTGCCGCCTCACCCCGTGTAGCCCTATTACATACAGTATACAGCACTGCCCGGGCACACATACACACGCTGACAGATAGCGGTGCCGCCTCACCCCATGTAGCCCCATTACATACAGTATACAGCACTGCCCGGGCACATATACACACGCTGACAGATAGCGGTGCCGCCTCACCCCATGTAGCCCCATTACATACAGTATACAGCACTGCCCGGGCACATATACACACGCTGACAGATAGCGGTGCCGCCTCACCCCATGTAGCATCATTACATACAGTATACAGCACTGCCCGGGCACATATACCCACGCTGACAGATAGCGGTGCCGCCTCGCCCCGTGTAGCATCATTACATACAGTATACAGCACTGCCCGGGCACATATACACACGCTGACAGATAGCGGTGCCGCCTCGCCCCGTGTAGCATCATTACATACAGTATACAGCACTGCCCGGGCACATATACACACGCTGACAGATAGCGGTGCTGTTACCTTGTGCTGAGCTCAGGATTCCCAGGAAGAGGGCGGATAATTCCATGTCTCAGCGGTGACCCGAGTGTGTGTCCGGGAAACCATGCGTGTGCGAGGACGCGTGTACAAACGTGCCCGTGTGATCATGTGTGTGTCAGTGTCTGTCACTGCATGTGTGTGTGCATCTATGGGCGTGTCACTGTGTGTGTATTTATAGGAGTATCAATGCAATCATGTGTGCTGTGTGTGGGAGTGACTGCACCGCTCTGTGTGTGTGCTGTGTGTGGGAGTGACTGCACCGCTCTGTGTGTGTGCTGTGTGTGTGTGTATGGGAGTGACTGCACCGCTCTGTGTGTGTGCTGTGTGTGGGAGTGACTGCACCGCTCTGTGTGTGTGCGCTGTGTGTGTATGGGAGTGACTACACCGCTCTGTGTGTGTGCTGTGTGTGTGTATGGGAGTGACTGCACCGCTCTGTGTGTGTGCTGTGTGTGTGTGTGTGTGTGTGTGGGAGTGACTGCTCTGCTCTGTGTGTGTGCTGTGTGTGTGTGTGTGTGTGTGTGTATGGGAGTGACTGCTCTGCTCTGTGTGTGTGTATTGTCTGCTACCTGTGTATTTGCTTTTGTGTACTTGCTAATTGCTATGTGTACACTCATTAGTGTGTCCTGTCTGTCTGTGTGTGTGTGTGTGTGTGTGTGTGTCAGTGTGTGTGTGTCAGTGTGTGTGTGTGTGTGTGTATATGTGTATATGTGGCTGTGTCTGATGCTCAGGATTTGCAAGATAATACAAAGACAGAAAGAGACAAAAGAGGGAGGGGAGAAGGGAGGAGGAGAGGAGGAGAATAGCAGGAGGG